>NC_056729.1:626018945-626318945 GCF_019279795.1 Protopterus annectens | reverse complement strand
TGCTGATGGGGATTTTCAGCCCTCTGAAACATGACAGGTCAGCTTTTCCTCAGTGGACTTAAAACCCATCTGGAGTGAAGGAGACTTGAGCTGGAGACCAAACATTTGGAATTAGAATTAGCAGAGACACTGTGGCATTTGCAGGATGAAGAAAATAAGAAATAACAGCAACATGAGAGGGAGGTGTTGGACCTTTGTCAGGGTTATGGAGGTAATGGGGAAGGGAATAACTGAATCCCAAAAGCAATAAAGGCCAGTAAATTTCTTCCACAGTTTACAGAGGGTGATATTTTTGATAGTTTTATTCATATATTTGAAAGAGTATGTAAACAGTATAAGGTTGACCAAGGGCTCTGAGTACAGTTCCTGACCCCCTTACTTCATAGTAAAGCTGTAAATACTATTTCTAAATTGTCTGATACTGATTGTTTAAAGTATAATAAAGTAAAATAATGTTTATTGGAATGTTTTAAGTTAACACCTGAAGCTTACAGAAAAACATTTTGTGAGCATAGACTCAAGGCAGATGAAAGTGTATGTGATTATATTGCTGAGTTAAGCACTTATTTTCGTAGGTGGGTGAGTGGGTGTTAGATCACCACTTTTGAAAGGCTGAAAGGCCTTCTGGTGAGGGAAAAAGCCCTTAGCACTTTGTCTGAAGACATGAGTATAAGGTTGGCAGACAACTCTGCAGATGAGCTTGGGAAGAAAAGAGATCTATACTTAGCAAGCAGGGCATCACTGCAGAAGAAAAGGATACCCAGTGCTGCACATGGATATAAGGGAGCCTATGGTGGGCAGTCTAAACCACCTCAACAGAGTCCAGAAGTAACAGGGGAAGCTACTGGTTCAGGTACATGGCCAGGATCAAGGGTTAAATGTTTTAAATGTAACCAGTGAAGAGAAATAACATGCTAATGTCCATGGAGGCATGGTGGGGAACAAAACGTGGGGGTGCTAGCAAGTGGGAATAATAGTATGCTAGTAGTACGTTGTCTGAAGACAACAGAGGTACCAGACTGTCACCGGAAGGCCACAGCTAAGAGAGACACAGCCTCTGACATAACCATGTGAAGCCTGCAGTGGTTAAAGAGGAACAGTACTTTCTTGGACAGTCCACACCAGTCAGGTCTTTAGGATGGACACCATTCCAAATGCATCTGGCCAGGGTTCACCTTGACTGGGACAGTGAAAAGGAAGCAAGCAAGTAGATGTGTTAGAGGATATCCCTGCAGATGTCCTGATAGTGAATGATTTTGATAATGCAGTACCTTGTGTGCATGCAGTTGCATGCAGTCAGGCTTTGAGACAGGCATGTGGGGCTGGTAGCCTAGGGGAGACCCAAACAGACCCCACACCTAAAGCCAGAGATGGTGAGGTGGCTATTTCAGGGAGAGAGTTACCATGTAGTAGAGAGACTGAAGGTGAGACACAGCTGCTGGTAGGTAATGCTGTTCTGTTGAACAGATTGACTTCAAGGGCAGAGGTGAGTGGTAGTACCTAGGGTGACAGTCAGGCATTGCTGTCAGAGGATATCAGATTTCCTGTGGAAGGAGAGCTGTGAAGGGTCACCAAGGTAGAGTTGAGACAGGCTCAGATCTCAAACCCTACACTAAGAGGCTTGAGGGACAAGCTAGGGAGGTTCCTGATTCTCAAGGAAAAGAGGAGTCTGTATACAATGTAACAAAGGGTTACTGTACAAAGAATGGATCTCTGAGGGAGGGTGAGGTAATACAGCAGTTGGTAGTGCCTAGAGCCTACCATCTAGCACTTCTAACCATAGCCGTTGACTTTCTTTTTGCAGGTCATGTGGGGATAAAGCATACCAAGAAATTTATCATGCAGAACTTTTATTGGCCTGGGATTGCAAGGGGTGTAACAGGGTACTGCAGGACTTGTGAGCAGTGCCAGAAAGTAGGCAAGGCATGGGACAAAGTCAAAGCTCCTTTGATGCCTTTACCTGTGATTGAGGAGCCATTTTAGAAGGGAGCGATGGATATTGTGAGGCCTCTGAGTACCTCAAATTCTAAAGAAAAGAGGAACATTCTGGTTGTAGTAGATTATGCTACTAGATACCCTGAGGCAGTGGCTCTGCCGTCCATTGAGAGAGAGAAGGTGGTAAATGCTTTCTTAGAGATTTTCAGTACAATAGATTTCCTGATAGAAATACTAGCTAACAGAGGTTCCAATTTCATGTCAGACCTGTTGGCTTGTCTGTGGGACCGCTGTGGAGTGAAAGACCTAAAGGCTATCCCCTACTGCCCCCAGACTAATGGTTGTAGAGAGGTTAAACTCTACACTAAATACCATGCTATGGGCATTTGCAGACCAGATTAAGAGAGAGTGGGGCAAATATTTGCCCCATCTGCACTTTACATACAGAGAGGTACCCAGGAATCTACAGGCTTTTCACCCTTTGAAATGTTGTATGGGCATAGGATGAGTGGGCCTTCAGATTTCATTTGTGATGAGTGGGAGGGTGAGTGTGAATCCCACAAGGAGTCTGTTGTGCATATGTCCCAAACCTCAGGACAAGGCTTAGGGAGCTCATGGGCTTGGCCCAGGAGAAAATGGCAGGAGCCCAACAGCAGAAAAAGATCCTGTATGACAGGAATGCTCAAGCCTGAGACTATACTGTGGGACAGCAGGTTATGGTTCTCATTCCTGTCAGACACAATAAGCTGCAGGCAGCTTGGGAGGGACCCTTTGAAGTGGGAAGAAATGTCAGTGATGTTAACTACATGCTAAAACTGCTAGGCAGGAGGCAGGGGCACAATGTGTACCATGTTAACACGATGAAGAATTACCATGATAGGGAGACCTTGTGCCAAGTATTTTCAGTGGGTTGCAGGAGGAATTTGAGGGGGATCTATGGCTAAATCAAGGCAGCCAGCAAAATGCCAAGTTATTAGAGTGCAGCCTAGGGTTGCAAACATATGACATGACAGTGCAGCAATGTAGTGGGGCAGCAATGTCAATGCAGATGGGTTCCAAGACAGGACATTGGTTAATGTAATTCCAGACAAGCTTATTCCTCTCAAGCAACATTTCTCAAGGGTCACATGAAAAACAAGCCTGAGTCTTCAAAGTGGGGAGAGACATGATAATGTGAGGTAGTGCCAGAGAGAGTAGGGCAGTGCATGTGTAACATATGCCAGCACAGCTAGCTGGAGTTTTGTAAAGAATTATACATTATTTGTAATTAAAATGATTTGTACAGGTGCTTGTGTTGAAAATGTAACTGTAAAGCTGCTTGTGTTAAAAATGTAACAATGCCTGTGTCTTGCTGGAGACAAAAGAATACATCTGTATGTCAGACTGTATTCTAACTGTTGAAATGAATATATTGTAATAGAGGATATTGGAAGAGAAGTCAGTCTAGCTAACTTTGAAAAATAGTCTGAAATTAATTTACCTGGCTTAGGCCATAAATATTGTATCTTACAGTTCTGATTACAACCAGAGACAAAATGTCTGTGAAAACTAGAACTAGGAATCCTACTGTATTGTCCTTAGGGGTGAACTGATTGCTACCCTGAAAGGGTGGATGTTTTGAAATGGTTTTATAACTTCCAGATGCTATAACACATCTCAGCAAAGCTCTAGCTGTGTGCATGGTAACACATATGTGCTAAATTCTGGTTCATTTTCTAGGAAAGGTGTAGTGTGGGAATCAGACGTCAGATGACCAGACATATGTGATATCATTCTGTAATCCAGTACTGAAATGATGTTTTAATACAAGATGAAATAGAAGTCTCAGTGCAGTCTGTGTTTGCACCCTGACAAAGAAGGAAGGACCATCACCTACTTCATCTTGTTTTGCTCTAGTAAGTGAACTAGGGTACAGTAATTCTTTAGATAAGTCAGGAGAATATAGTGAGATTAGTAAAGTATTGTTTTTCTATATGTGTGTAAATCTGTCCATCTGTGTTATTTTTAATATGTCCTGTGTTTGAAACTCTGGTCTTTATTGTAAATAGATATTTAGTATTTTCTTGTTCTGTTATTATTTATTATTTTTTTAAACTTTTCATTGTGGCTGGTCTTTTCAAGAATATTTTAACCTTTGAGAGTGCTTATATTTATTTGGTGACACTGTAGCTGCTTCCAAAAGCCTTGCTGCATTGGTCAAACACTACCATTTGTATTAGTACTAATTTTACTCAGTATAATTGGGTACCCTTGTAATAGCTTTAAAGTAGTTGGCTTTGTAGTGTTTTAGTGGCAGTACCTACCTTAAAGTCTGGGCAGAGGGAGCATAGCTGGTGAATCTGTGACAGCCTTTCCCAGGTGAGTGTTTGTGTGTGTGTGTGTGTGTGTGTGTGTGTGTGTGTGTGTGTGTGTGTGTGTGTGTGTGTGTGTGTGTGTGTGTGTGTGTGTGTGTGTACATGCATGTGCGTGTGTGTGTGTGTGTGTGTGTGTGTGTGTGTGTGTGTGTGTGTGTGTGTGTGTGCATGTGAGAAAATCAAATCTCATACAGTGTGTGTGTGTCAGCTACTTGGAGTAGGGACACAGAGTACTGGTTTCACAGAGAGGGTGGTGGAGGACTTGGCTTGTAACACTTGGCTGAGGACTCAACTCTACAGCTGTATCAGTGGGAAGTCTTATTTGGGGCATGGTGAGAGAGAGGGAAACCCATCCCCAGGATGGGAGTCCATTCCCTGTGTGCTCTTAAGGGAAATTGTGCTTGGTGTAGAGAGCTGCATCTGAAAATACTGTATGTATGTATCTATCTTTGTTCCAAGTGAATGTCCATCACTGGTGTCATTAGTGAGGACTGAGATTCCTTGATTACTGGGTCAGAGGAGGGATGTCACAGTGGGATATAAAAAGACAAATAAATTCGAAAATGTGCATTATGCTATGAAGAAATAAATCCAACTATCTGAGAGTGAAAAGAAGAAGAAGAAGAATATAATTAATGAAGTAAGAAATATGAACTGGGAGACTGTGAACACTAAAAAAGTATTTTGCAAACAGAAAAAAAAACAAAAACAGATATGTATCAGAAGAAAGAACATGGAGGTCAGTCTGTAAAAAAATGATCAATAAGATTTTTTTAACAAACCAATGAATAGCTTTCTTCACAAAGGCATGCAAAAGTATCCAAGAAAAAATGTTTCAATTTGAACATTAACAAATTCAAAAATGTTAGTATAAACCCCCACAAAAAGAAAATGAAATCCAAAGAAAAATATCCTCTAGTTATTTAAACACAAACACTACTGTCCAGACAAAACAGAAAAATAAAAACAAAACTCAATAAATACATTGAAGTGTTTATAGTTTTTGTGTGAGCCCATATTCTACTTAAATGTACATCAAAATGATTGTTCAGTTTCTTCTGTCAGAAGTGATGGTTCTAATGTCTAAATAAGATACATAAATCCATCCATCCACACAAATATTTTAAGTTCAAGCATTAATGCCCCTGCAGCTTGCCAATACACCAAAGCATTTGTTCCCATAATAAGTCTCCATGTTATTCTTAAAAATGTCTAAGCTAGTGCCTGCTTTAATGTAATTTGGTAGTCTATTCAATGCATCAGTTGCTCTCTCAGAGAACCATTTAGTACATGTCTCATTCCTATAGAATCTTCTTCATAGGTTGTCTCATGATGTTCTACTACATTTTGATAACTCCAAACATTCCCACAGGTTGTTGCCTCTAAATCCCCTATATACCTGAATAAGGTCTCCTCTTAAATATCTGAATGAGATACTGTAAAGTTCAGATATTTTGGTCTTTCATAATAACTTAAATTTTCACATTAATGGATGCCTTGGTATATTTCCGCTGTACTCATTCCAGTTTACTCATGCTTGTTTTCTTGTAAGGTTTCCATATTGTTATTTTACTCAAGTTTGGGTCTAATATGCCTAACAATGACTTCATAATTTCTGATTTTGTAAACTTTATACATCTTTTTATACGACCTATATTTCTATAACTGCCATTAACCAATTCATTGATATGATTTGAAAAAACTGAAAACTGGATTTACTCACATACCCAGGTACTTAAATGAATATACAATTTCAATCACTGTGTGCCATATGAACTATTCACCTTTCAGTTTATGTCTCCCAACTTTTATATGCCTAGTTTATGATGCATTTATTGGCATATTATTCTCCTGTACCCAAATGGCAAATTTAGTCAAGTTATTTTGCCGACATGCCCTTTCTGTAATACATGCAATCAGTTTAACCAATTTCATGTCATCTGCATACAGACTGTAGAACATCTCAGATGAAAAAAATAGATCTGAAAGATGTAATCTAAACAAGTATGGGCCTAAGACAAAGCTGTGTGGGACACCCTGACTGTAACTTCCCAATTCACCTGTCCAATTATTTTATGATACTTGCCATGTCCTATTTGGAAGCCATGCAGCTATGCATTGTATCAAGAGTACAGCAATACCTACTTGTTCCAATTTATTGATTAGTGTTTTGTGTATGACCATGTCAAATGCTGAAGTTAAATCTATATAAATTACATCACAACACAATTTTTAATTCATATCTGTTATTATATTGTTATAGAACATCATGTTATAGGTGGTAATAAATCTATTTTCAACATATACATGCTGATAAATGGTTTCAAGTCTGGACCTTTCCAATTCTGACAATAATTTATCCCGTATTACCTTCCCCATTATTTTTCCACTATATGAAAATAAACTTAAGGGTCTGTATGGCTCTGGGTTTGTCCAATTCCCCTGTCCCTTGAAGGCAGGTTTAACAAGTACAGGTCTCCAACCTTAAAGAATCTCCCCATATTTATATTACCTAGTAAATAACAGATATAATGCTACTGAAAGTTCTAACTGAGTTGTTCTCAGGTCATTATTATTAATTCCATCTCCTCCCTGTGCTTTGTTTGGATCCAGTTTGCATAGTTCTTTTTCAATATAATCTAATTTAATTTCAGTATCTGAGGTTACCTGGATATCACTAAGGCAGTGTGTCACCTCCTTTTTGGTGCAAAACAGCTTTGCATAAGATTTTACAAATACATCTATAATCTGCTGTGTTTGAGAATACATTTTAGAATCTACACACAGTTTATCCATTTATATGTCTTTACCCCTTCTACATCTTATGTATTTATAACATGTTTTTATTATGCTCATTACCTATATATAAATTTTCTTCAAGTTTTTCTTGATCTTGTCTCACACTATGTTTATTTGTTTGTCCAGCCTATTTATTTCAGTTTTCAAAGTAGTGACTCTATTTTTCCATTTTTTACATCCTTTTTTGTCTCTCACCTTAATCAAGTTTCTTGTTCTTGTGGAAATGTATCCTCCAGACATTGTGCTCCTAGATCCTGATGTAAACTTTTTTTTTTGTATTCAAACGTCTCTTTCAAAACTTCCCACATTCCTTCTACAGTTTTCCAGTGGATACATCACTCCAATTAGTTTGACATAGTGACTGTTTTGCTTCCATATAATCTGTTATTAATCCTCTGCATGCTGGTTTAGATTTCAGTTTGGCAGAATTATCTAGCAACAAAGTATCCTTTATAACACAGTGCTCACTTCACATCGACTGTGGTAAAACCTGATATGAAGTAACAATAATTTCTTTAGGAACACAAACAAAGTCTAATATGTTCAGTTCCCTGGTAGGCTTTTTTAAAATCTGAAGCAGTTGTTGTTCCTGAACATATGATGTGATTAATTTCCTTACTAATGTCATAGATTCAATATTATTTCAGTCTATTTCTGGTAAATTTAAGTCTTCAGCTACTATAATTCTTTCCTCCTGAGTATCATGCAAGAAATGTATGAATTCCTCTAGGTCATTTGCACTCTATTTTGGTGGTCTATACACTCCAACAATTGTTATATGTTCCAGTGTTGTCTTTATTGTCACAGTTATACACAGTCTGTAGTATTGGTGTTATAACTGAACATGTTATATATGAACCTGATATTGGGCGATTTCAATTACCCTACTATTCACTAGGAAAACTACTCGAGTACAAATTCCCAGGCCCAGCGCTTCATGGAATTCATCAACTCAAATGCCCTGGATCAGCTGGTAAACTCCCCTACCAGAGGTAAAAACATATTGGACCTTGTCATCACCAACATGGGAGACAGGTGTTCCAAACCAGAGGTCAACACGGCACTGGTTAGATCAGACCATAAACTAATCACTCTGGATGTCCACACCCCACCACCACCACCCCCAACTAAGGAAACCACAGTAAAAAACTTTTCTAAAGCAAACTTCACCTTACTTAAGACAGAGGTGGCAAATTTCATAGCCCCCGCGCTAAAGGATAACACTGCCTAAGATGCAGAAACCTTTACAAATGCACTCTATGAGCACCTACAAGGATGCATGGATCATGCCATCCCTACCAAAACCAAGACTCACTCCTCTAAGAGAAGGAAACCAGTTTGATGGACCCCTGCAATAAACAGGCTATACAATAGAAGGAGGAGACTAGTTCAGAAAAAAAGCAAATCCCAAGAAGGAAAGACATCCCTGATCAGTATCAATAAGAAACTAAGGGAAATCATCCAAGGCTAACTTCAAAAGAAAAATAGCCAAGGATTCAAAAGATAACCACAAAGCCTTCTTTAACTATGTTAAGAATCTAAGTGGCAACTCGCAGATATGCACTGAACTAGTGCAAAATAGCACAAAATATACTGAACCTACTGATATTGCCAACATCCTGGCAGATAGATTCAGTGCAAACTTCACCCCCCTCTCACCCCCAAAAGGGCCCACAGTAATATCAGAAAAGTGTAGTGTCCCAAAAATCACAGACGCACAGGTGAAAACAGCCCTTTCAAAAGCCAAAAATACAGCGTCAATGGGACCAGATGGTTTCCCAGGCTGCGTCTTGCATGAACTACAGAATGAACTAACCCCCCACCTAAACACACTGTTCAACCTCAGCCTCTCCACAAGCTATGTGCCCATAGAATGTTGCACAACAACGGTTATTCCTCTCCACAAAGGAGGGGCCACAACTGACCCTGGTAACTATCATCCCATAAGCCTGACTAGCCTGATCTGCAAGGCTATGGAGCACATCATCATGGAACTCATTAACAAAGACATTGGAAACCTCCAAACACTTGACCCGACCCAGTTCGGCTTTGTTAAGGGCAGATCATGCCTACTAAACCTGGTTGATTTCTTTGAGACAGTCACCAAGGCCATAGACGAGGGAAAGGTGGTTCACACAGCCTACCTTGACCTTGCCAGGGCTTTCGACACCATTCCCCACTTGAGTATTACAGAAAAACTCACCAGCCTGAACATAAATCCCTATGTCACGAGATGGGTTGCCAACTGGCTTACAGACAGAACTCACACGGTAAGAATAGCGGGCTCCAGGTCCGACTCTAAACCAGTCACAAGCATTGTCCCACAAGGCTTGGTCCTGGGACCTCTACTGTTTGACATATACTTCTCAGAAGTACAGGAAAACACAGGAGGACTATGGCTAACCAAGTTCGCCGATGACTGCAAACTGGGAGCCATAATTGACTCTCCAGCTGACACGGACATCCTCCAAAAGGGCCTTACTGAGACAGACACCTGGTGTCAAAGTCATGGCCTCAAGCTAAATGCTGAAAAATGCATAGTCATCCCATTTGGGAAAAACAAAACACCCACAAATTACCACATAGGTGGCAGCCCCCTTAATACAGAAGAGGTAATAAGAGATCCGGGGACCCAGGTAGATAGTAATCTCTCCTTTGACAATCATATTGCCACAGTAGTTAGGAAAACCTTCTATGTGGCCCATCTAATTACTAAAGGGTTCACATCTAGAAATAAAGAGGTTATAGTGTCCCCTCTACTCGTCACTCATTAGACCCATCATAGAGTACAATGCCCCATTTGGGATGTACCTCACAAGACACTTCCAACAGCTGGAAAGACCACAAAAATACCTCACCAAGAGGATTACTGGCCTCAAACATATGTCCTATGCAGCCCGACTGAAAAAACTCCAGCTGTACTCAGTGGCATATCGCTTAGTCAGAGGTGATCTCTGCCTGACTTACAAAACCATGTCCAACTCAGAATTGATGGACATGCTCCACCAAAAGAAATCCAAGTCACTATGAGCCACGTGCTCTAGTGAGCTAAACCTCACCACAACAATAAATAGAACATGCTGGAGGGATAGATTCCTGTCACAGAGACTCCCCATGCTTTGGAACAAAATTCCAAATTACATCAGGCAGAGCACCTCACTAACACTCTTTAAGAGAAACCTTGATGAGTGAATGGGTAACAGAAAATACACCCCTGGGATCACTTCATTGGCTCTGCTTGACAGAGGATCAGTTAATTAATCAATGGGGCAGCGAAAGCCGACACACTCTGGCTAGGCTTATAAATGCCCTCGGGCAGATAGCCTCGTACCTACCTATGAACCTACATAATCACAGGTCTCATATCTATCTTTAATCCCTATCATAACACCTCCACCTGATTTGTTTTTGTCAGAATGTCTGTTACAGTAAAAACATTTATACCCTGACAGAACTTAAGTTTCCAGGCATTGTTCTTTAACCATGTTTCACAAACAATAACATCAGTCATCTGGGAATTTAGCAATGTTCTAATAAAAACTATTATTAATGCTTCTAGCATTAAAAACCATCAGAGATGCATCAAATGTTGCTGTCTGTGAACTGTTACATTTTTGACCTTCAAAAATCCTAATTTGTGTTTGTCAAATACTGCAAAATATCTGCTTCAAAAATTCTCTTCCCCAGTCTTGACAAGTGCAAGCCATCCTATCTCATGCTCTACACATTTTCAGTTTTTAAAACAGGACATTTTACCTCAAAAAATCTTTTCATTCGTGGTGACCTGACTCTCCTTTATATATGTTATTTGTAAATAATAAGTCCTAACACTTGTTCAAGCTGTACTATCTAAGAGGGCCGTAAGTTCCCTACTAACAATTTTTGAGCCCATGCAGATGAGATCATTTGTACCAACATGAATAAAAACAGAGCTGTACTTCCTTACATTAAGGTATTCTGAGGCTTGGCTCACATCATCTATTTTTGCTCCTGGAAAGCATAACACTCTTCTATGTTCATTATCTTCTGCAAAGATAAGTATCAGTTTCTCTAATAATTGTTATCTCTAATTACAAGAATATCTTTTCTGACCAGATCTGGAGAATCTTCAACTTCTTGTTCAGTAATATCTGCTCTATCAGTTGTTACAAAGGAATGATCTTCATCACCATTATTCTTATTAATCCCACTGTTTTCATTGTATATTACATTTGCAAGAATACATTTCTAATCCAGCTGGCTTTGTACATCAACAGCCTGAGACATGTTGTCAATGTCTGTCTTTCTCTTCTGTTTTATTGCAATAATGTTTTTCAGTCCTTCCATGTTCAATTTTGATTTCTTCATTTCACCTGCCCCTTGCCTCTTTTTCTTTTTCTACCTTCTGTTTTGGAAAAATGATGCCTTTTTCTGTAGACTGAAGGTTTTCTGATGGCAAAATTTTATAATTCTCTATAATTTGAATGTTACATAACACAGTAGCAACTGCCTCATGTACACAGATATCCCTCTCCTGTTACCTCCCAACACTCAGACTTGTGAGAGATGCACTTATATCACCAAAGTGGAAGTTATGCACTCTCCAGCCAAGACAGGACTAGCTGGTCAAGAGAAGTTCAACACCTGCACCACACCACATGGATCACATAGCCCTTCAGAACACCCACTATCACAGCTTTCACATAAAAACACAAACCACACACCCACCTTCACAGAGGCTCTCATTAGAAATTTACACAAACAGCAGAGACCTCCAAGACAGAAATGCACTCGACCACCACACCACAGCACAAACCACAGGACACATAGCTCACCTCCACAGTGTGCCCCTCAACTTAAGCCCCTAAGGCTAAACATCTTGCCCAATACACTAATCATAGGTGAATCAATAGTGAAGCACACAGATGTCCCACTCACTAGGTTGAATAAGGAAAAGGTAACAGTCAGCTGTCTATCAGGTGCCAGAATCGAACACATGACACACGCACTCAGGTCACTCCACAACAAGTACAAGTATGACTCTGTCATTGTTCATGTGGGTGTGAATGACCTGAGATGCACCTCCCTGGACTACATGTAAAGAGACTTGGTGGAGCTCTAGGATTATGTGGCCCAGACAGGTATGACACTAGCTCTGAGCAGTATCCTATTCTCACCTAGAATGATACTGCAGTTCAAACAAAAAATGATTGACTTCAACAATTGGCTAAGTTTCTGGTGTCATTCTAAGGGGATACAGTATCTGTCTGCTTGGGATTACATGAATGACAGACCTCAATGTTGTGCCAGAGATGTCCTGCATCTATCACCGATGAGTTTCCGGGTATTGGCCAAGGCTCTTGCCACCTATAAAGTGCCTTTTTAGGTGGTGTTCCAAAGACCAAATTACCACTGTAACAGCTATAAATAAAGAGGGTCATGCTGCTCAATGCTAGAAGTCTAAATTTCAAGATGTACTTGCTTGAAGCACTCCTCATAGTGGAAAACATTGACATTTGTGCTGTAATGGAGACCCGGTATAAAGCAGCAGAAAGCCCCCTGCACTTCCAGGTTATAACTCATTCCACACCTTTCAGCCCCAAAACATGGACCAAAGCTCCAAAGGTGGTGGTGTCTCCATATTCATAAAGGATATGCACACCTCCAGACTAGTAGCCCAGCATAACGCATCTGAGATACTTCAGGTATTACTAAGATTGGGTAAGATGGCGAGATCCAGGTTATAGCCTGCTATAGGTCCCCAACCATGTCCGTTGACTCTCACTCCACATTCCTAAGCACCCCGGAATCTATCAAGGTCCAACCCAACACTCTCATACTAGGAGACTTCATCTACCCCTCCATCAACTGGGAAGACTACTCAAGCACCAATACACTGGCCCAACGCTTCCTGGAATTCATCATTTCCAATGCTCTGGACCAGCTCATTTTGAGCCTCACTAGAGGAAGCAACATCCTTGACCCGGTTATTACTAATGTGGGTGACTGTTGCTCTACACCAATAGTCAATCCCTCCCTGGTCAAATCCAACCATAAACTAATCACCCATGAAATCTATACCCCCTGCAATAAGTAACTGCCTTGAAAAACTTCTCCATAGCTGACTTTGGACTGAGGTGGCTAACTTCATGGCACCCATGCCAATGGAAAATAGCTGCATAACTGCCGAATCATACACTAATGCACTTTATGAACATGTACATAAATGCATGGAACTAGCCACACTCAACAGAACCAAGACGCTCTCCTCCAAAAAAAGGAAGCCAATCTGGTGGTCCTCAGCCATTAATGAACTCCACAACTGAAGGAAGAAACTGCTGCAGAAAAAGGTGAAGTCCCAAGACTGGAAAAACTCCCTTATTAGCTTCAACAAAAAGTTGAAATCCCTCATCAGATCCTCTAAAGCCAGCTATGAAGGCAGAATCGCGGCAGACACTAAAAACAATCACAAAGCCTTCTATAGTTATATCAAGAACCTCCATGGCAATACCCAGATTTTCTCTGAGTTACTGCACAATGGTACTTTCTATATTGATAAGTAAAAAGCAGCACACATGGAGCTGGAGAGCAGCTGATGCAGATGTAAAAGTTAAATGATGTCACCAAGTAGATTTCAAGCACAAAGATTTATTCCACACAAAACTCCAGGTTATATGCACAAGCTTTCATCCCTGCTCAGTCAGGAACTTCTTTAAAGTGATTTAGTTAGTCAGATACACTTCATTTAAATACTTGAATGGCATATAATCAATCCTAAAAACACGCCCCCTTATTTTCATGACTAATAGGATGTATCTTAATAAATGAATAAATACACTCTGTCTCATACATAAATACAATATAATAACTAAAACATACTATTTAATTTTAATATAAAACATATAAAACCACTTCTATATAAAATTCATCTTTCCAGAGCTTTTAGTTTTAAAAAACACGCAAGTGAAAAACGGTCATTCAGTCCTGGCCATTGTAGGGAGTTCATCCTTAGTTGCCATAGGGCTTCTTGTTTTTCTAGTATTAATGCCCATGGTCCACCCTTATATCTGGTGTTATTACCTCCAATATTCCAAATTTAAAACTATGGTCAGGATACTCCATATTATGTCTTGCTAAGGCATTTGTTTCCTTTTTGTTCCTTATATCACTCTTACATGTTCATAAATTCTGCTTTTTAGTTTCCTCTCTGTTTTCCCTATATAAAAACATGCACATTTTGTGCAAACAGCACAATATATCACTTTCCCTGTTGTGCATGTACATCTACTGGTAATTTTCACAATGATATTGTTAATTTTATGTGAACTACCCTCATGAATATAACAACAATAGTTACATGCACCACATTTTCCCATGCATCCATTTTGCGGATTCACTTGTGTATATTCTAAAAAGTTTTTCATAGTTCTACCCTTTTTATATACAATGGTAGGAGATTCACCCACTATATTTCTGGTATCTCTATTATTAGTTAATACCACCCAGTTTTTAAACAAAATGTCAGCTACACTCTTACTGCTTTTATTAAAAATTGTAATGAATGCACTGTTAAATTTCCTCTCCTCAGATATCTCAAAATTTTGTCTGGGTCTCTTGAACCTGGGGTTGCATAACAGTGTTATTAAAGTGCCCCCTCTCTCTTTTATTTACCACTTCTAACATCACATCATTTATTAGGGTATCCCCTCTTCTGGAAAATGTCTTTAAGATGTCTTTATAGAATCGCGCTTTTTGATGAGTGAACTTGGAATAATTTGGTTTTTATTCTTATGAAAGCGATAGGGAATACTTTTTTGATACAAGTTCCCTATGTTTTGTCTAATGTCTAACACAAACCAATGATTTCTAAGCAAGCAAAGTCTGATTTACTTTTCTGCTTTCATTTCCTAGCCCAGACCAATGATGTTTGAGAAAGTGAAGTTTAATTTACATTTTCCATCCTAACTTGCTAGTTAAAGCTAGGTTTTGTCTAATGTTTAAATTAAACCAATAATTTTTAAGCAAGTAGAGTCTGATTTACATTTCTGCTTTCATTTGCTAGCTGAGACCAATGATGTTTGAGAAAGCGAAGTCTAATTTATATTTTCCATCTTAACCTGCTAGTCAAAGCTAATTAGAATAACGAAACACATTGGATGATGAAGTGCTTGTATAAGCACTTGTATTGGTTAGAGCAAAGCAGCTTGTTTACATGTTTTTTGTCATTGGCTGCTATATGTTTTATATTAGATTGAGATGTGGCTTTTGAATGTGGATCTGAAGAAGGCTTTGATAGCTGAAAGCGCTAATCCGTTGTTTGTTGTTTTTTGTCTTGTTGAGATACAGCTCTGAATAAATCGTTGAGATACGTTTTATGGTGTGGTGCATCGTTAATCTCTTAGTTAATGTCTTTAAGATGGTCACATTCATCCAAAAAACTTTCAGATTCAGATACCATCGGTGCAGACCTTTTATTATGGCTTTCTTTTGTTTAAACGGATGTGAACAATTGAAATGTAAAAAGCTGTTTGAATGTGTTGGTTTTCGATAAATTTCAGATTTAAAAATCTTAAATACTCTGTCTTTCATTAACCTCACATCTAGGTATGGTATTTCACCAACTCCAACCATATGTGTGAATTTTAGAAAAGGGGTACACCCATTTAAATATCCTAGGAACTCAGGTATAATCTCCTGGCCACTCCCAATACATAAAAATGTCATCCAAAAATCTCATATAATGTGCAGTGGGAGAAACGGTTTGAATTAAATAAGCATTTTTTCTCCCACTGTAACATTACGATGTTAGCATATGTCCCCCCACAAGCTAAGAACTACCTACAATGGTCAGGAGTGAATAACAGTTTTTCACTTGCATGTTTTTTTAAAACTAAAAGCTCTGGAAAGATGAATTTTATATAGAAGTAGTTTTATATGTTTTATATTAAAATTAAATAGTATGTTTTAGTTATTATATTGTATTTATGTATAAGACAGTGTATTTATTCATTTATTAAGATATACCCTATTAGTTATGTAAACCCTATTAGTTATGTAAATAAGGGAGGGCATGCTTTTAGGATTGATCATATGCCATTCAGGTATTTAAATTAAGTGTATCTGACCAACTAAATCACTTTGACGAATTTCCTGACTGAGCAGGGATGAAAGCTTGTGCATATAACCTGAGTTTTTTGTGTGGAATAAATCTTTGTGCTTGAACTCTACTTGGTGACATCATTTAAATTTTTCATCTGCATCAGTTGCTCTCCAGCTCCATGTGTGCTGTTTTTTACTTATTAGTTTATATTTTGGGCTTTTTACCTTCTATACTGAGCCAACAGATATTGCCAACCTAGTTCACTGACAGATTCAGTGCCAACTTTACCCCCCTCTCCCCCTAAAGGGCCAATCAAAATACCAGAAGAATGCCAGGCATCCAGCATTACTGTAGCACAGTTTAAAGCTGCATTGTCCAAGGCCAAGAATACAGCTTGCATGGGACCCAATAATATCCCTGGCTGTGTTCTACATGAACTACAAAGCAAACTTGCACCACATTAGTGTGCCCTGTTCTGTCACAGCCTCACCTCAGGCTTTGTCCCTACCGAATGGTGCACTGATACAGTCATCCCTCGCCATAAAGGGGGAGCGACTACAGACCCTGGGAATTATCACCCCATTAGCCTGATGAGTCTCATATGTAAAACTATGGAGCACATCATTATGGACCTGATTAACAAAGATAAAGGAAATCTCCAAACTCTGGACCCCACACAGTTGGGCTTTGTAAAAGGCAGATCATGCCTGCTCAACCTGGTTGACTTATTTGAGTCAGTCACCAGGGCTGTGGATGAAGGTAAGGCAGTGCATACAGCCTACCTCGATCTGGCCAAGGCCTTTGATACCATTCCTCGCTCAGGAATTTTTGATAAACTCACCAAACTAGGCATCAACCCCTATATCACTAGGTGGGTTGAAAATTGGTTCACAGACAGAAGACACAGTGTAAAAGTAGTCAACTCCAAGTCAGACTGCCAACTAGTCATGTGTGAAGTCCCACAGGGATTGGTCCTGGTTCCTCTCCTGTTTGGAATCTACTTCTCAGAAGTCCAGGCCAACACAAAGGGACTCTGGGTGACCAAGTTCGCAGATGACTGCAAGCTGGGAGCCATTATTAACTCCCCAAGTGATGCAGACATCCTACAGAAAGGCCTCACTTAGACCAATGACTGGTGTCAAAACTATGGCCTTAAGCTTAACACCAAAAAATGTGTCATCATCCCCTTTGGTAAAAACTCAGTTCCCCCAAATTACTACATCAATGGGAGCCCATTGATCACTGAAGGCATTATAAGAGATCTGGGGACGCAGGTTGACAGCAATCTCTCCTTCGACCACCATATTGTCACTGTAGTCAGAAAGTCCTTCTGTGTGGCACATCTCATTGCCAAGGGTTTTGCATCCAGGAAGAAAGAGATCATCGTTTATCTCTACTCTTCCCTTATTAGAGCAATCATAGAGTATAATACCCCATTTGGCATGTACCTCACTAGACACCTGCAACAGCTGGAGAGGCCACAGAAGAACCTCACGAAGAGGATCCTAGGCATTAAGCAAATGTCCTACATGGATAGACTCAAAAGACTCGCCTACTTAGAGGCGATCTCTGCTTGACTTACAAAGCCATGTCTGACCAAGCCCTGTTAGAAATGCTACATCTAAAGAAATCCCAATCCCTCCACACCACATGCCCCATAGACCTAAACCTCATTACCACAATCAACAGAACATGCTGTAAGGACAGGTTCCTCACCCAGAGACTGCCCATGCTCTAGAATAGACTTCCCATACATGTCAAGCAGAGCACCTCGCTGTCCCTCTTCAAGAGAAATCTTGATGAGTGGATGGGTAATAGAAAGTTCACTCTGGAGATCACTCCAGTGGCTGTACTTGATAGAGGCACTAGGAACTAATGTCAGGCAGCACGATGTCAGAGCACTTCTATGGGCAAGGCTTGTATAGGCTACAAGGCCATTAGCCTAGTACACACCTATGAACTTATGAACCTATGAACAAAGCAGCGTCCTTTTTAGTATGTATTCTCTTTGCTTTACAGACATTTATCAGTTTATTTTTCTTCCTTGCTATTTGTTATGAACTTCTCTTTTCTGTTTTTTTCTTAATTTTCTTTTATACGCTCTAAATCCTCAGATTGCCGAATACTTGTATCCAAAATTCCCCAGAATTTCAAAGTTGTCAGTGGTATTATCTTGTTCAATAGGGATTGTGTTATATTTAGAGCTGATTGACACTTTCCTTCCTAAACATGTTTTATTTGTTCTTTGCCTAATATTATTTATCTCATCAGTCCAGTCACTAATATATGTAACAGCAGTTTTCCAAGCTGTGCCAATTACACAGCTGCAATCATCATTGGCACGAGAAACAGTTTGAATACTTTTTGTCCATTCAAATCTGTGAAAAGACTCATTAAACCCAAATATCCAAACAAGTGGAGAATGCAATTAGAGCAAAAACAGAGAGGGTGGTCCACCTAACATGCCAATAACTTTTCCCCAAAATCAAAGATGTTTTGGACATGCCTATAAAATATGCCAGGAGTCCGCTACAGGGATATGGCAACACCAGCATAAACCTTATTTATGTAACAAGTGCAGTATGCTGGAATATGGTGCAAATTTCCACCTATTTATAACTCTGAAACTAGCAAATGCTAACAAGGGAATAGGTCTAAAGGCATACTTTTCTGATAAAGGTGTATCAGATATTTTTATACAGTGAAGCTCCTAGCACTCCTTGCCTAGACAAGTTTGCTCACCAATATGATCTGCCTCCTTCTGCAGGTAAGCAAAACATCTAGAAAACATACCTTTTTGTTACTGACCTTTATTATTTCAGTACCACAGCAAATGATAGTCTTCATCATCTGACCCTAACTTCTTGGGTTTGGCTTTACAATATACATTTCTTAATGGGTGGTACTACCAGAACTGTAAATTTGTGCATCCTCTTATCATCTGACATTCATGTTGTTGTCTTTCAGCTTTTCCCGGTTAGGGGTCACCACAGCGGAACACCGGTCTGCTAATGATTGGCAGTAGATTTTCACAAACACCGAGGTGCCAGCTCGACGTTCAACCTTCAACGAAAGCACGCCCATTTACGCATGTCTTTCGAATGCCCACCCAACCACAGGGAGGACATGCAGACTCCACACAGAAGGCACTCCCCGCACTCCAGCCAAGAATAGAACGGGAGAACCTCTTGCTGTGAGGCAAAAACGCTACCGCTGCACCACGATATGAAAAAAACAAATCTGAATTCCTATCCAGTACATCTAGCCACATACACAATCCATTCAGTATAAAATTTTATACAAAAAAATGAAGCGCCCTATTTAGTATAATGGATTTGATCATATGAAATCATACTCCAGTGAGCCTGTTCCCTCATGAAATACCCTTATAACTTTGTTATCCAAAATACCTAGGCCCCACCCCTCTGCCCAGTAAATTGTATAGGGATTGTGTGATATCAGTGGTTCTATGTTCTGAATGAAGCCAGATAGGTGAATCAGTTGTGCCTCCCATAATAAGTGTGCAACCAATTTCTGAAGCCCATTAGTATATTTTTGCATGCCACCCGCGGTAAGTGCCTAACAAGAAAAAGAAACTTTGGCAGACATACCATTTTTATTGCATTAATTTTAGTCAAGAGTGGCACCTTTAAATTTTTCCATCTTATTAATTTATTTTATTTTACTTTTGTTTATCAGGATAGTCAAACTGTTTCTTAGCCCATTTTCAGTGGAGACCCAGGGAGAAAAGCCCCAGAAACAAAGTGCACAACAATTTACAATAAAGTCAGCACGATAAACACATCATAGGTACAATTTCCGATAATAACAAACATTATACATATTATAAATGTACATAGACTTAAAATGTTATGGTAAATAGTGATAGATACATATTTGAGAAGAAAAAAATATGATTATACACAAATCATCGATGTACATTGATTTACAAAGATTCGAATAGTAGAGAATGTATTATAATTAGTACCAAAACTAAAACTGTATAGAAGTACAATTTGTACATGCAGTCATCTAGTCAACAGAATTGTAAGAGAGAAAATAGCCTACAGGAAGGGAGAAGCAAGCATGCCAAAGTTAAAAGCATTGCAATAGAAGTATTACAAAAGAATAGTTGAGATCAAGGGTAAGTACAGAGTATGGAGGAGAAGAAAGGAGTCAGTAAAGAAGCAGAGAAATGAGGACAGAAGGAAATAGTAGAAGGGAGGGAGAAAAATGGAAGAGAATTAAGGAAACATGAGAGCAGGCAGAGGAAGTTGTAAAGAGCTAGAAGGTATAATGTTACTAGGGAGAAGTAACAGGGATGAGTTGAGATAAATACTGGGACATATGAGGTTTAGTAAAAGTGCAAAGTTAGAATTATGGGTAATGATTAAAAGTAAGATTAGAGCAAGTGGAAGGCATTATCTAGGACAAGCGCATGAGCAGAACCAGTTGTTACAGAGGAAGTCTTATAGGTTCATAGGTTCATAGGTAGGTACTAGCTATTCTCTGCAAAAGGCATATAACTTTCTGTTTCCCATCCACTCATCAAGGTTTCTCTTGAAGAGGTTAGCGAGGAGCTCTGCCTGTAGATGTAGATTGGAATCTTGTTCCAGAGCATGGACAGGAGTCTAATAACTCCAGCAGCATTCCTATTTATTTGTTTGGAGGTTTAGATCCCTGGAGCATGTGGCTTGAGGGGATATGGTTTTGTAAAGGAGAACTCATCCTCCTGCTAAACTCAACAAAATGTTGGTGGATGTGCATCTGTATGTGCTGAAAATCTGTTTATACTGTAAGTCATTTTGGAGTCATAAATGCCACTACTAGATTGGTTCATTTTACAGACAGTATCAACTTTATGATGACATAGAAGGACTAAAGCAAGGAGAAGGAGACCATTGGTATTTTTACTTTTTGTTTTTTATTTTTATTTAGCTGTTTGATAAGCCAAAAGATCTTATCGCACACCATAACCTGGCAGTTTATAACAATTCAGAAATGTGAAATTGCATCCTTTTGTGCAAAGTCAGATCGTCATGGTGGGGTGGTAGTAAGCAGTCAGGTCAGTTCAGTGTAAAGCCAGTTGTAGGGACCTATAAATTATAGGAAATAGGGAGGGAGGATTACACAGCCTACATTTTTCATCCCAAGATATATATAGGTTTGGAAGAACTATGGCAGCATGGCTTCACTGATGAGATCAAAAGCAATTGGTAGTAGACTGAGTATGGTGAACTACTGAGATTCAACAGAACTAGTGAAAGTGAAATGCATGGCTTTAGTCTCAGGAGTGCCATATAAGGAGTATGCTTGTTGGATCACACAGCAGCCTCTCTCTCTTAATGTGTGTAATTCATCAGAATTTTACCTCATGCATACAATTATCATTATGATGATGCATTCATTGTTGTTTTCGTTTGGTGTAACTAATTAGTTAAACATATGTGTCCCAAAGACCCAGTCATACTAATTAAAACTGCAATGCAAAAATCTGAAGCATGGTTTTTCAAACTAACATTAACATTAATCTATTTAACAGGTATCCATGTTAACTTAACTGAGTATTAAAAGGACAGTATGATCTCACATTTTTTGTAATATTTTATAAGGGACACTTTACAGGTTTGTTGTTATGGGATTGCTAACAACTAAACTCTTAATTATATATAAACCTTAGTGTATAATTAGGCAGAGGATTAGGATTATGTGGGAGTAATCATCTCAAGTTTCTAAAAAAAATTAAAGAAATTAATTCTGTTAAATTTTTTAACATTTGAATATGTTTGGGCTATTTCATTTCAGATGGTTATCTTCTTTTCTTTTTTTTCTTTTTTTTTTTTTTAAACCAGCAAGGATAGGATAGATAATAAAAATAAAAGACAGAGAAAGATATCTAAAATCTAGAGGATACCTGTGTCTTCCAAATTGTCACTGTATTTTAGCAGCATCTTCCTACACTTTTGCACTATGTTTTAAAATTTGACATTGCCAGCTGTGTCATTTAACCCAGACACTTTTAGGCAGCATATATTTTGTGTGTGGTATATTGTCTTGTTAGACAAGACCATCAATATCACATGACTATTACAATGCAATAGGTCTACCTACACCCATTGCACTGTGTTGCTGTAAGAGAGATAAGACTGCTGACACCACTAGACTAACATTATTTATTCAGACCCACTTCCAAGCCATTGTGTGCAATGATGTATCACTGGACAGAGTCAAACTACATCATCATCTGGATGGAATCATTTGAAAGGGCCATTAATGTCATCACTACATTCACTGTCAGTCAGATCCTCAAATCAACTATTTATTTTATGGTAACTTTATGATGCTGTTTCATTGCACAGAGCCATTATAATCACATGACTAGTACAGTAGGAGACTATACCCTCTCCATTATGTATGTTTTGTCTATACGAATATAATATATAATTTAGGAGCATTTTGAAGTGTGATACGTTGGGATTAGATATAATTGTCTGAGGGATGGTACTCCATATTTTGGAGATGTAGTTAGAGTAGAGATAGTACTAGACTTTATTGTTGGATTTGGAGACTTGTAATAAGAACTTTTTGGAAGATCAGAGAAGACAATTGTTAGTGTATGACTGAAGCAATAGTTGAAGGGCAGGGGTATTTTCAGGTTGATGGACGATTCTGTTTTCAATAGTAAGTCGAGTCTAAGTTAAGAGATGGGGTAGTTCAAGCCAGTATAGTGGTTGGTGAAAATACTGAAAAGTAGGGGACCTAGAATAGAGCCTTGGGAAATACCCACTGTGACAGGCAGGAGGGAAGAGGGGCCCTGTTGCCATCTGACAGCTTACTGTCAGCCAGATAAGTAGCTTTGAAACCATGCTAGAGCAGAGGAACTAAGTTTTAGAGTGAATAGTTCATTGAGTAGTTTCTGGTGGGAAAGGCTTTAAAAAGATCTAAGAAGATGGAAGAAACAAATTGCCTATTATTTCTATGTTGGTTTATGGTGTTAGTGAAGCTTAGGAGGGCTTTAGTGTCTTGTATATTGACAACACATCAGACATTCCTTTCAACAGAGAATTGCACTATTCGTTTTTTATGAAACCATGGTTACCTATAGAAGGTAATCCATGTGTGTGACTAATAACTTATCCAACAACAGTACACCATGGATTGCTAAGCTATCTCTTAATGCTGATGCACTGTAAATTAAACTGCTTTTCTGCCTTCTAAGAGTATCCATGGTGTCTTTAACATACTTTAAACAGAATCAATTTCATAAAGATTGTATCCTGACTGATCTTATGTTCCTACCAGAATGTTTGTGTAGCCTCCTTCAATTTCCTCACCATCTCAGCTTTCTTAAGAAGCAATGGATCCAATTTCCATTTGGACAGGGGAAGAAGGTAAATCTCCTACCCTTTAACCCTTTAACTCCAGGTCTACTTAACAATGATCTGAGTGTGGGAATGGAGGTATTTCAATGCATACCACTGCTGATCTTAGTTTAGCACTCACCAGAAACTCACCAGAAACTTTTCTAGCCTGCTAGCAACATTAGTTGTTGGGGTGTAAAATGTGAAATCTCTCTTATTAGGGTTAAAAACCTGTCACTTGTCAAAGACATTCAAATCTGAAATAAACTCTTGTATAACCCTTGAGACTTATTGGTAGTCTCTCCCTGTAGGTAGCCTAGCCAGAAGAGGGTTGACAATTACATTAAAATCCCGTGATAAAATAAGAGGCAAAGTAGCCATATCCAGCTGTAACAATGCTTCCTATAAATTCTGAAGATATATACTAGAATTATCCTCTGATGGGCCATAACTTAGCAGAATAGAACAATCATTAGTTTTAACTTGCACTATAACCCACTGCCCATTTGTATCTGACCTATTTTCACCTTGAACCCAATTAATGTTATCAAGCTCCACTGTATAGAGTTTGGGTCCTACCAACAAAGGGTGGCTTAAGCCTAACTTAAATACTCTGTAGAATAGAGGATAGAAAAACTAGAAGAAAATGATCCCAATTCCCATACAGTTTTAGGTTCTAAAATCTCTACTCCTACTTAGATGAGTAATTAAAAGAAAATGTGCATAAACCCTGCCTCAACATCGCTGACATTATGTCATGAAAAGAGTCAACCAAGAGCCCCGAAAGCTACTTCCTTTGCTTCTCTGTCTTTCTACATAAATAAAACTATGACCCTGAATAAGTGCATTAACACAGTTTACTAAGTATGTTTCTCCCCAGTCATTCCCTGGCAGGGGCGTGGT
This sequence comes from Protopterus annectens, assembly GCF_019279795.1. Taxonomy (NCBI): domain Eukaryota; kingdom Metazoa; phylum Chordata; order Ceratodontiformes; family Protopteridae; genus Protopterus; species Protopterus annectens. The sequence goes on along the minus strand of NC_056729.1, from coordinate 626,294,514 downwards.
AGACTACCTTCCACCCCTGCAAATACCTATGATTTAACATTTACAAAATGAAGCTTTGATAGTTCTCATTAAACTGATACAGATATCTCATCTTTCAACATAATCATGACAAAAAAACTGTGACTAACCTCACCCACCCATGCTTCTGTATGAAGGAGGCATGTATACTTATGGACTCCTATCAATTTTGTATTAATACACAAATATCATCCGTACAGCCCATCAGTTCATGTGCCCTCACTCCTTATTATGTTAATGCTAGTATTGCCAATAATAAAGTTTTGCCCTAGCCTGTGTCCATTTGTTGAAGCTCTTCTGGGGCAGAAACAAGAGTCAAAAAGCTCTCACCATCTGCCTCTAAAAGCAACAATTATGTCAATGGTGCATATCAGTTGGTGAAACTCCCCATCAATGACAGCAACGTCTGCTTAAGTGTAGTCACTGTACTAGCCCCAGATTGTTTCCCAGGTATAAATCTCTGTTTTGTTATTCAAAGTGCCCTTCTCTGTCAATATCGGTGCTGTTTGCTCTTGATGCTGCTCCCCCTCCAAGTCCCCTAGGTATAAAAGTTGCCAGATGATGATGATCCTGTGGCAATGTTGTGTCCATGAATGCAGCGACTTCTTCTGGAATGTGGAATACATACTGTTTATCCCTGTAAGTAAAGTGCAAAGTACTGGGAAAATGAGTTGTCAGGTCAGACCAGACTGACCGAATCTTAGTAAGAGGCACCAAAGCTTTCCTCTTTAGAAGCAAATTATTGCTGTAGCCTAATGCAACTCTTACTGAGGATCCAGCAATTTGTCTCTGTCATAATATTTCAAAAATCTCACAATAAAATATCTAGGTAAATTGCTGGAACAAGACCAAGGCATGATCATACGAGCCCTTTTTACAATCAGGCTGAAGGGATCTTTAAATTAACAACTGGTTATCTGGATAGGAGACCTTCAGTGGTTTGGGTAACCCTAAGAACAGAAGGTTGTTCCTTCCACTCCAGTTCTCTAGGTCATCCAGCTTTAGTTCTAACCATTGAACTGTGTTTTGCAGAGTTCCAATCTGGTGGATATGAATGTTCAGCATGTCTCTGGAGCCTTGAGTTTCTGCTGATGAGTCTGTAGTTTGTCAATAATCTCTAACAAGCTGTTCCCATATCTATTGGTGACCTCCATAATCACATCAGTGTCATCCAAAATTCACTATAGCATAGTTACTATCCTTTTATACGGCACTGATTGTTTAGGTTCTTTATTAGTAGAAGTGCTGCCATGATTTGTCATGGCTTGGGACTATGTGCTTGTCTGTACAGCCTTGTAAAGTGTTTTTGTCCTTACAAAATACTGCATCTACACAAATAAAGAAAGTACAATTGTGTAAGTAAACTTATATAACAGTTGATGTTCAAATGATCAATGCTGCAGTACCCATAACTGTATGGACTGTATCTTGCCAGTTGGACAGCGTCCAAAACATAAGGACACCTTCCATGTCAAGCCTTCAGAACATTCATGCCAACAGAGAGAAGGAGGCTAAATCTTGAAAGGACAATTCTAATAACAACAAAAAATAATTTTCTGCACCCTGGCATAAACAATACACCAAAAAATAAGGGGGATGGAGAAAGGGAGAGGCTACTGCAGCAGTGTTCGTTCAAACATCTACTGTTATGGTAAGTTTACTTATACAGTTGTACTATGCTCATCATATTAATCACGGCTGAAGTAGCCTTAGCTATATGGGTCGATTACTCTAGCATTCCACATTTGGGAGGAGGAGGAAGGTCCAGGATCCCCTGGATAATGGTCCTGGCAAAACCTGATCTAGACCTAGGGAAGGAATCAAACTAGTAATTTCCCATAACCTTATGTGTAGATTACCACATTGCTCCTTCTAGAATGCTTCTAGACTCCAACTCTTTCCAAAAAGCCATAGATAAAGCACAGGCCCTGGTAGAGTGAGCCTTGGCCCTGCTTGGAATAGTTTGGTTAAGGTGAATATAACAAAAGTTAATATCCTGAGACAGCAATTGGAAACAGTCTCTTTTGAAAGGGGTTGTCTATTTTTTTTTACCTTCACAAAAAATGAACAAATGACTTGAAAGGTTTAGTTCTGTCAAGATAGTACCTGAGGTTTCTGTGGACAGCCACAGTATGGAGTATCCTTTCTCCCTCTTTTTAAGGTTCATGGAAAAAACAGGACGATGGATAGGTTTCTTAAACTTGGATATGACTTTAGGCATAAAAGGATTAGCTGTCAAAGAAATCCTGTCTTTGGAAAATGAGATAGGTTTGACTCACCATAATAGCCTGCAACTTAAATACTCTTCTTGTAGAGGTCAGGAATATTAGTAAAACAATGTATCATGTTAAGAATCTCAAGTTAGCCAGCTGAGCTGGTTCAAATGGACAAGTTTTAGCTTCTCTAACACAAAATTAAGATCCTAAGGAGGGGCCACTGGTTTTCTTGGAGGCCTCTTACACAAAACCTCTTTCAAAAACATTCTGAAATGAGAATGCACTGAAAGAGAAGGAGCCATGAGCAGACATGTAGAAATGGCCAATAAATGAACCTTGATGGAGGAGAAAGAAAGGTCATAGGATAGCAACTGATGCAAAATTGTAAAAGACAAGAAACACTAGCCCTGAATGGGAGCTGGTTATGTTGTTGGCAACAACTTGTTTCCATTTCCTAATATTTGATTTTCTACTAGCAGGCTTTCCTGCAAGCCCTTAGTAAACAGGTGCCTAATGGGAATGATACCCCACCATCCATGCAGTCATATGAGGTTTATTGATGTTGGGGTGTATTAAAAATCTTTGATCTTGTGTGAGTAGATCCATTCTGTGAGGAAGCTTGTGGTAATTGCCCCTGGCCATTTCCAAAAGAGCGGAGAACCACTGCAGTCTGGGACAGAAGAGAGTCACTGCAATGATTTTGGTGGATTTGATCTGAAGCTTCTGAAGTACCCTAGATATCAGTGGAAATGGAGGAAAAGCATATAGGAACATCCCTATCCATGAAAGGAAAAATGCATCCGTCTTCCAGGCCTTCTTGTGTGGAGTCCTGAAACAGAATCTTGCCAGATGATTGTTCATAGAGGAGGAAAATAAGTCCACTTGAGGAACTCACCTCAGATAGATCAAATCTTGGAAGACCTTCTCATCTAGTTTCCATTTTGAGGGTCTGCCCTTGTCCTACTCAGCTTGTCTGCTATATAATTTTGTTTTGATAGAATACAGAATGCTTATAGAGTAAGACTATGCTGTGAAGCTATAACCCAAGCTAACATGGGAAGTCTACAAAGGGGGATTATGACTTGGTTCTGCTTTGCTAGCTGATGTACAGCATGACTGTGGTATTATCTATAACAACGTGTTGAGGTCCAGGGGACCAAAGGTGGTTCAGAGAGTTGAGTGTTTTGATTAGGTAAATCATTTATTTTATATTTATGTGCTTGTATCTATCCTTGGTGTCTCAAACACCTTGCACTTTTATCCCTTCTGAAACTGCTCCCCAAGCAAGGTCTGAGACATCCATGGTAAATGACTGCTTTGGAGAAGAGGAGAGCTGGCTTTAGGGACATTTGCTGCCTCCACCAAGTGACTTTCCTTCTGCCAAACCACAGCAATGGGATTTGAAAAAACAAAGAATGGTGGTGCTAGGACCAAAGAGACTTCAGATAACATTGATTCCTTCTCATGTGGAGTCTTGCCAGGGGTATCATGAGAATCACAGATGGCATGACACCCAAAATCCTGAAGTATTTCCTCACACTGACAGAAGCCTGAGTGGAAAAGTAAGTACAGATATAGATCTGTTTTTCCCTGTGGAAGAAAAGCTGTTTGAACTGAGGTGTCTAGTTGATGTCTCCAGAACACAGTCCTGTATGAAGGAGTCAAGAACGACTTGTGAATGTTCTCCTGGAACTCTAGATTGTTTAAGAGATCTCTTACCAAAGTGACAGATTCTCAACACTTTGAAAAAGACTCTGCAAATACAAACAAGTCAGCTATTATGGAAAAATGTGGATATCCTATAGGCTACAATGAGCTATAACTGAAGCTAGGTACTTTGTAAATGCTCTTGGTGCAGAGGATACCCAAAGGGTAAGGTAAAGAACTGATAATGTGATCCAGACACACATAATCTTAAGAAACACCTGAAGTCTAGATAAATATGGATGTGATGATAAGCATCTTTTTAAATCTTTTGTTACCAAGAAACTTAAATGAGGAAGAACAGGTAACAGGTTGTGAAGTGACATCATCCTGAACTTGGGCACTATCACAAACAAGTTTAGGAAAGAAAAATTCAGAACTGGTCTCCAAGCATTTTTCTTCCTTTGGCACTAAAAACATCTTTGAATAAAAGCCTTTCCCAACATGGGAAGGAAGAACTGGTTCTGTCACTCCTTGAGAAAGCATGTGTTGAAGGAAAGGGGGGAAATAGCGGAGACTGGTCTAGTGAGTGAGGAGTTACCCTCTGGAAATGGGGGATTTTCACCTACTGCCATCTGTAACCTTAATGAATCATCATCAGAACACATTTGTCTGAAGCTGTTACCAAAGAGAAAATTGAAGATTTAGGTCAGATTCAATAAGGCTTACACTAAGTGTACAACTGTACACAATATGTATTCAAAAAAAATTCTTATCACATTTTTTGTGCTTCCTAGTCACTGAAAAAGATTACACTAAGTGTATATGTAGTCTACACTTTGTGGTAACCATTACAAATCTCTGTCGATATTTAAAGCTGCAAGAATATCATTAGGAAAACTAAAATTAGGAGGAAGAAGGTCTAAGCTATGTCTGTGCTGTCTGTTCACTCAGAACAATGTACACTTAGTGTAGGCATTATTGAATCCCAGAGATAGGCTTTCTTGAATGGAAAAGGAATGGGGTTCTGGTGGGGACAAGGTCCCTTATATAGTCATTCTGACTTTTTGGGCTGCCATTGGTTCGGGAGGTGTCCTGTATTCTTTTTGGAACCCCTGCCATTTCTTTTAAAGCATTTGATTAACTGCATTTTTCATAAGACTGTTTATTTTGCTTTTTGCTGAAAATGGATGACGGGTTAGAGAATCCCTTGTAAAATGCGGAAAAGGTAGACTGAAATGTCTAAAGAGATTCCTTGTATCAATTTACATCTTTCATCACACTTTTTGATAACGTCTGCAGCAGAGAAACTGAAAACCAAATTTCTATCCAGAGTAGAACTTAAAGTGTCATTTTTCACATCATCTGGGAGGTTCCAAGAACACAGGTAGGTAAACCACCTCAAAACAGTACCAGTGGCCATAGCACTGTAAGAAGTATCATCTGAGTTATACACACATTGTAATCAATGATTTGTGACCTGTAAGGTGGAAGAAACTAAATTATACAAAGCTGGTTTCCTCACAAGAAGAAGCTCCTATCAGAACATTCCTCATATTTTCACAATTAGTTAGAATGAATTTTAACATATGAGCCTAAACATGTAAAATTCTGAAAATCAAAGTTGCAGAAGCATACACTTTTTCCCATACTTATCAGTACTGTCAGAAACAGTAAGATTGGAATTAACCAAATGTTTAGCAGAACTAGGATTAACTAAAGCAATAGCGGATGGGTCAGGATGAGTGTATAAAAACTTAAAAAAGAGTGAGAAACTATATACAGTCTATCTGCCGTTTATGGGTAGCAGACTAACTATTAGGCTAGAACTGATGGAATGTGTGAAGGTTCTGGAAATTCCTTCTGTAGCAGAACATAGTATTTCCTGTGGGACTAAGAAACCGCAGTGTTCTCCCTCTGAAAACACTGACACATTGTGGAAACAGTCTCAGAGAAAGAGCCCCCCCACCCCCACCCAGAAACTGAGTTCTGTAAGTCTGAATCAGAAAACTAAGGAGAAAACCCTGTATCTGTCCCTCTATCTTCCTGTCCAGATTCAGAATCTTGAATTGCTTCAGATAACAAGGTATCTCTCTTTTATCAGAAAACCCTTTATAAGATGGATCACTAGCCTGAATTAAATCCTGACCTGGACCCAGTAAACTGCTACTGTCTAAGGAATTTTGAGGCGGAGTAAATACATTTTTAGGTTTACTTTTCTGTTTCTTTTTGACAGGGAAAATGGGGCCAACAGTATTAATAATAGCAGCAGCAGCAGCTTCCAAAGGGGTGAGCACAGCATTCTGAACAAACAGGGAAATCTTCCCTGTTCCCTCTCCCAGGACTGACAGGAATGGCTCTCACTTGCCTACTGAGAAGACCCCAAAAGTCACAGAGGATGTGGCTAACCCCTGGTCCATAGTGGCTGTACATACTAAACCAGAGGGATCTGATTTAAAAGGTGAAAAGATGAGTGACCACAATAGAGTCACCCACCTGCAGATGAGCCATATTGCTAGCTTGCTGTAGTGATGAAGGCTGTTTGCTTAACTGCTTAACTTTTTTTTGTTCATGGCTGGAAGAAGGGCCGACCATGGAACTGATAGTTTGTTCCATGGTAAATGTTTCCTCTTTCATGGGGAAAACAAGCAGCAAAAGCCAATGAAAATTTAGTCTTTAAAAGTCACTTTTTTTCTTACAAAAACAGTAAAACACACGTTAAGAACCTTGCTAACCCCCAACAGTAAAATAAATACAATTTCACTACAGAAAAAAATATTTTTTAATTGCTTTAACAACTTTTAAACTGACAGGATAAAAGTGTGCTTCCATTTAAAAGCAGAATTGAGTCTCATAATAATCCAATAAAACAGAAACTTCTAGTTTAAAAATAGCATTCCTAAACAGGAAAGTACAATAAAACAACATTTTTTAATGTAGAAGGTTTTTTTCCAAAAGTAACTTATCTCCAGCAATGGAACAGCATAAGCCAACTAGCCAATCCTCGAAAGCATGCAGTGAAATGTTATCTTTAACTGCAGGAAAGCTCTGATGGGCTTAGTACCTAAACCTGTCTTTTTAGTCAGCTCAGCTCAAGTGGACTAATGGTTTGGGTATGTGGAATGTGCCATGAAGCTTTGGAAGCTGGCCAGCATTTATTTCCTTGGCAGGATTTAACCCATATAGCTAAGGCTACTAGTGCAGCAGAGATCGATGTGATGAGAGCCTGATTGGTATTAGAAATATTTCCCAGGCACAAAGTAGAGCTAAATTAACTACTTAGTAGTCCACCAGATGGACGGAGTGTCTCTCAGATCATACTACTCATGTGTTCCCAAGTGCATTCTCCCTGCCCTGTGAGAATGGTAAAGATGAAGCACATATAAAAACTGCAAGAAAAGATTACAATGGAAGAGATTAATAACATAGTTGGCTTAGTTAATGACAGTTTTGTTCCAAGGAAAGATGGATTAAAATATATTTGTATAAAAGTATGAATGGTATTAATAATAAACATTTTGGAATTGCTAAATGAAAACAAGATCAAACAAAACAAAGAAATTTGCAGAATGGTGGCTAAATTTATACGACTGAAATGGGAAAGAAATTTTTGAAAATTGATAACAAGCAGCTCTACATAATATCTACATATAACTATTTATAAAATATTTATGAAAACAGTACCAGTTAGAAAAGGAAAATGTTATTGAACATAGTCATAGAACGTATTTATCATATAAAATCCATGGAGATGAATGAACTATTAATTATAATTAAACAGATTGGGGATGGTATTACAAAGTAAAGGAAGGAAGGGAGAACTGTGGCATCTGATGAGTCAAATGCTTAAGGTGGTGTTCCAGTTATCCATGCTTATAAGGTTACATCAGACTCCTATGGGGAATGGAAGCAGATTGCCAGAACTCTCTTCTGCATCACACTCATCACATGCACACTTAAAGAGTATATAGAGTTAGTCATGAACAAACATGGAAAGTATTAGAATATTATGGCACTGAAAAAAATGAAGTTTTTTTTGAGAGTGCAAGTGAGAATTTTGACATAAAATTTACAGTAAAGGGGTTGATATGTGGAAAAACAAAGATGGGAAGAGGGCTATGATTAAGATGTCCTAGCGACATTTTTGTTTAATAAGGAATGTGTAGTGGATAAAAGCAAGAAAAAGTGGAAAGGTTAGGTGAACAACAGTATAAAGGGAAAAGTCATGCTTTATAACATTAATATAAATGGTTTATTAGTAGGTAAAATAGGTTTGGTTAGATAAATCACAGTTGGAGTTGTAGAGCACTTCAATAAAATGGGTTTAAGTGTTAATAAAAGTAAGAAATTAGGAGAACAGCTTAAAACAAAAGGGATATATTTTGATAATGTGGAAGTCCATGTTTTAGGAGTCTTCTTCTTCCAGCTTTTTACGGTTAGGGGTCGCCACAGCGGATCACCTGTCCGCTCATGACGGGCAGTGGAGTTTTATGGTGTCAAGTTGCCAGCCCAGTGCCCAAACTTCCATGGAAGGCACACACACATGCATGCACTCACAGCCTAGAGCCAATTTAGAATGTCCAATCCACCTACAGCATGTCTTTGGGATGTGGGAGGAAACTCACGCGACCACAGGGAGGACATGCAGACTCCACACAGAAGGCACCCCAGCCGAGGATCAAACTGGCGAACCTCTTGCTGGGAGGTGACAATGCTAACCACTCCACCACCGTGGCCACCCAAGTCCATGTTTTAGGAGAAATTTCTAGAAAAATGTAAGGAGTGGCAAAACATGTCTGAAAAAAGTAGAGCATTTTAATGTTTACAGGTCTTTTAAAGCTTCCTTTGGAAAAAAAATGTTTATTTAATTAATTGGACATTGATGTTTTGAGATACATAGGCAGAATGTATGATTTACAAAATTTGGAATATAAAGAATTATTAAAGGTAGTGTTTCTGTTTTTATAAAGTTCCAGGCTAAATCTTTTAAAAGAGAATCGGTATATAATGAAAAGCAGAAAGGGGTCCTGGGATGATGAATGCAGTAGTGCCTCTATCTACTTGTATTATATAATAGACAATGTATTTCATAATGAAAATAGACTGTTGGAAAGGATTTAAAAATATAAAGATGCATTGGATAAAATACAAAACAGATTGAGGAAGAATGTCACCTGAAGTTATATCAAAAGAAAGCAGTGGTGTGAAAAATTAATGTAACTTTAAAAAAGAAGTTATTATGTACAATAATGATGGAAAATGTATTTTCTGCAGCTATATGGGAAGATTTAGATATTAAGAAGTATATTGTTAGAAGATGAAGAAAAAGATTCCAAAACACACATGACATGAACAGTCAGACTTCTTACAGAGGCTATCTACAGATAAGGTTCCATTGAAAGGCAACATGAAATATAAACATAAGATTAAAGACTTTGCAAGGAAGGACACTGTAATACAGAAGACAAAATTAAACTTAAATGCATAGGATATTAAAAAACAAAGGCTGTTGGGAAAGTTTGTAGAAATATATAGCACTAAAGGTATGGGAGAAATGAATATGGAAATTGTGTTGTCGAGGATTACGGGAAAGAACAAGAAGAAGAAAAAAGTGGTTAAGAGCGCTTATGATTTTTGTGTGTGTGTGTGTGTGTGTGTGTGTGTGTGTGTGTGTGTGTGTGTGTGTGTGTGTGTGTGTACGGAAAGAAAGATGTTTTTGCCTACTCATAACCAATAATGGGTATTGAATAAAGCAAATAAAAAGTTAAGTTTTGGAGGGTGAATAAAGGAAAAAATGCATTGTATTTAAGTGTATTATGTAAATCAGATCATGAGCTTCAAATGTAAAGATGTCAAATTTGAGTTTTTAAAATACTAAAAAATATTGCTTTTCATTAAATGCCATAGGAACACTTACATCCACTTGAGCTACTGCCGATTTAGGCAGATGAGACCTTGATTTAGTATTTCATTTGAAGGATGGCACTCTCAGAAGTGTAGCAGTCATAGCATGCTGCAATACAGTATCATAGGTTCATAGGTTCATAGGTAGGTACTAGGCTATCTGCCCGAAGGTATTTATAAGCCTAGCCAGAATGTGTTGGCTTTCGCCACCCCCTTGGATTAGTTCCCTAGATATTACTAGTACTAGAAAATTAATAGAAACACTGGTGGAAGAAGGAAAGAATCAAACCTCCAAAATTTAGATTAGCCAATATCAAACGAAAGTCTGCTACATGTGGAGTCACTATTACCTGTCTACATATAGATAGTTAGATATGTCTTTATATGACAGAGATATACGTGCATATAAATTCAATACTCGTATGTGTATACATAGATAACAAATACGTGTGTGTGTGTGTGTGTGTGTGTGTGTGTGTGTGTGTGTGTGTGTGTGTGTGTGTGTGTGTGTGTGTGCGCGCGTGTGTGTGAGTGTGTGTCAGGGAGGGGTAACTTTGCTTATGCAATGCATACACACACACACATTGTCATCTTCCAAATATCTTCCAAATTGTTCTGTGTCCAGTACTCCAGACATTGTTTCCTGTTATTTGAAATTGTGATATGCTGTTAATTTCCAGTAATAGCAGTGACATGTATGTATATGTAAAAGTTAGATTTTAGATAAAGGAGACCTTCTCTTAACTCTTAACTGAAAAACAAGGTATAGAGTATTAGCAAATCACTTACAAAATAGGTGGCATCTTATATGTAGCAAGCCTTTACAACAGGCTATGAATGTGATAGCAGGAGAGCATGCTATTTGCTCTATGAATGTGTCTCTGCTATGACACATATAGTGCAGTACTAAATAAAAATATACTGCCTTTTAGGATTATTTACTAAAGTCTATAAGCATTGTGCCTAATGACATTATCATGATGGACAAGTGGCAATCATTTTTCCCTATGAGCTAACTGTAAGCATTATATGAGTAGCACAAAAAAGATTTTCTAATTTAAACCATTATTTTCCTACAAGCCTACCTATACAGTACTACCATGGAATCTTACTAAAAACCTATCCCAAGCCCATTCCATCTCATAACTGCTATACTATTCTGAAATATGGTCCAGTGAATATGAACAAAATAGGCTTAAATACATATGCTTTAGAATAATACTTGTTCAATTAGTGGCAAAAAATAATATAAGGATTTTTTGCACAAATCTGTATAATTTACAGGATATTCTAAAAGGGCACTGTAAAAGCAGTTTTCAGTATAAAATTTTTCTAATTATCTGCCAATACAATTAGCTGTCTGTAAAAAATAAATCATTCAGTGTTGCATAATGTAAACAACTTTGTAAGGAAAATGCAAAACAAGACCTGTTATTTCTTTGTAAGGACATTATGCCTAATGGAACCCCTATTAATTTGGTGCATACATGGAATGATTCCAAAGAATCCATATGTGAATGGTCTGGCTTACATTTGGCAAATTTCTGCAGGTTACGTATCAGTGATATCACTTTTTATCAGCGGTAACAAACAGAATTATTGATATAAGGAGGGCCTTTTAATCCATCGACCCTTTTATGAAAACATGACAACCTGAAGTTTTCAAATAGGTCTTATTACCCAGTTTAAAAATAATTTAAATTAAAAATTATTTATCAGAGATATCACTTGAAAAGGTAAAATCGTGTCTGATATGCAGTAATATCCCACAAGGCTATGTGCTTAGTCTAATTCCATTTTCATTTTCTTCATACTCACCTCACAGAAACAGTGTGATGTGGCCATGCCCATGTGGCTGCTGGTAAATTCAGTGACAACAGAGGACTGAATATAGGTTCATAGATAAGTACTAGGCTAGCTGCCTTTGTCAGACATTTTAAGCATAGCCAATTTTCCTTGGTGAGAATCAATCCCTGTCCCTCTTGATTGTGAGGTAGACACCTTAACTATATTGAAAATAGAAAAGCACAAAAATAGGCTGGAGTCACTTGTGGATGCACAATAAATGATAACAGAAGAAAAGTGACAAACTACTTTATTCGACCGTGAACTGATAAAACATTTAGCGCTTTCATCCACATAAGTGGACTTCTTTAAAATGCCTTTTTACTGGCTGATAAAACTTTTTTTAAAAACTTTTTGGCACCAATCCCGCCTCCAAGTCAAAGTAGCTTAAAGCAACATTGTACCAAAAGGTAACAATACATACAATACAAATTTTAAAATCAACCACATGTAAACCTGTCATAACAACATAAAGCAAAATGCAAAAGATATAACTTAACAAGCCTGACAAGTCCTAACACAGACATCAAAGAAATATTTAACCAGCATCCGTGAAAATTTGCCATATTACTTCTTTTTTCTTTAATATGGCAAATTTTCACAGATGCTGGTAGAAAACCAGGATTGAACGATTATTTTACTATTAAACCTATATTAGAATTACGTTAGTTTACATCATATGAAAACACAATATGAGATGTTATTTGTTTATAATAGGTCATATTATTAATTTTTTTTTTTTTTTTTTTTTTTTTTTAATCAGTAACAGGATATATATTTTGAAGAATGGCTATGAGATTTTTCACTGTTAGATTCTTACTTCATCCAGGATCTTAATTCCATGGCCAGTGAACTATTTAGTATGGTTATAGCCATTTTATGGTCCAATTTTAACATTTATTTAGGTTAGTAACATGTTCTATAGACACTACATTAAATATTTCTTTGATGTCTATGTCCATTAAATACTGTAGTCAAACAAATCCTGCACACCGGTATCATCCCATCTGCATGGAAGATAGCCGCTGTTATCCCTCTACACAACTGTGAATGATGAATGGAGGATTATGCAAATTAATAGCCGTCAATGGGGGGAACATGACACATCAGGACCTGGAGTGCAATGCATGCTCATACTTTGCTGATAGATGGCAGGGGTATGATGTGGTTGTTAGTGGTGGATAGTGCTAGCAAATGTGGACATTCAGGATCTGTAAATAACATTGACCAATGTATGCGGTCCTGTGATGTGTTTCCCTGTTTATGTCTTCCATGTAGAATGCCACGTATATGCCAGACTGCATACTCAGAAGCCAAGACTGTGGCAATTATTGAAGGCATCACAGAGTCCTGTTCAGCTGTAGCAGATAGCAGCTGCAGGAGAGGATTACCCTGTGGGCTGACTTAGTTACCAGGGTGAGCAACGTTGGTCAGCATGGGCTGACCTATGAACAGGTCAGACACAGGGCAACTGATCTCATACACCATGCCAAGGGAAGGGCTGCTGCCATGGTCATGGACTGTACAGCCACAGGTGAGGGTCTTGCTAAGCAGGCCCTGCTGACACCAACAGAGGAGTTCCTCACCAACCTTGGGGCAACCACCACACCCCAGCAAACTGAACACACCCAAATCTTGGAGGTGGTTGGCACCCAGACAACAGATGAGGAGCATCCAGGAAAGGCCCCAGTGGAAATCAACTGAATACTGTAGCAGTCATACTGGCATCCGTAGAGTATCTAGATGCATATGTCACATTAAACTGCATTTGTATGTGGGGTTTTGTAATGCACATAAGTGCACATCTGTGGTGAAAGACAGCAAATTGTGTAGTATCAGAGCTTGCACTGTACATGTGCAGAAATGCAGCATTCATCCTGTACCAATGCGACATTTGAGTCTGATGACAATACCTCTCTCCCACAACTACATAGGTCCCTCTGGTTTTGATGGGGAAATAGCAGCCTGAAGCCAGTGAGTATGGGCATGTCTTCTTATGGCTCACCAATACACTAGGTATGTTCAGGGCATGCTTTTTACCATGTACACAACTGTTACTCTTAGCCATATTGCAATATGTGCATGTTCACTTCTGGTGGGGTTAACTGCTTTGCATCACATTGGTCATCACAGGGGTCTATTTTCTGGAGATGTAACATTTCTGTAGGTGTTGCCACTGTGCTATACAGGTGTACAGCAATAATGTGTACACGGGTGCAGTGTGTGCTAGGTGAAGGCCCATCACCTACTAACACTACTCACGTATCCCAGAGTTGTATATTAGTACCAACATTAAGTGGACATAGCTGCACTACATGATGTTGATGGCCTGTCCAGAGTGTGTATGTTGTGGTCTGATTGTGTTCCATGCATGTCATCATTCATATATTGTGTAGTCTGTATAGTACCTTTGTGCCACTTCACCTGTATGTGCCAGAGTGTGTGTGTGTGTGTGTGTGTGTGTGTGTGTGTGTGTGTGTGTGTGTGCGTAAAAGGCGTGTGTGCGTGTGTGCGCTGCAGATGCACATATGTGTGTGTGTGTGTGTGTGTGTGTGTGTGTGTGTGTGTGTGTGTGTGTGTGTGTGTGTGTGTGTAGCAGCAAACATTATAGTGCAGGTATTAATTTACATATGTTATCTTCCCCACACAGGTGGATATGTAGGTCGGTGTCCCTCCCACTCACAACCTGATGTCAGTGTCTCTGCAGACTCTGATGATGTCGGTGGTCATAGTAAGGCACAAGTGGGGTTGTCAAGGGCTGAATCTGTCTCACCAGTTGGCATCACACTTGCAACCACGATGTCCCTGCACACAGTCACAATGCCCACACATACCCAGTTCCCATCAGCCACAGATAATGGACAGTTGGAGGGTAGTGGCATGGAATAGGCTAGCATGGTGACTATGGCAAGTGTGAGTGTAGTCACTAGCCATAGCCAGAGAGCAGGTAAGGTCCCACACAGGCAGATGGACAGGGGTACTTGAAGGAGGACTGCTGCCCATTAAGCCCCTGTCACAAGTGTCACAGCAAATGTCACCAAATGCATGTTTTGGAGCATCATAGAGGCACAAGCACATACAGAACCCAACACCAGACAGATACTCAGGGTCTTGAATGCAGCACTTCCTTCCACAGCCTTGCTGAGGCCACATGTTATTATGCTGAGGTCATGGATAGATGGTAGGGTGAGACATTATCAATCCTCGACTGTGGAATGTCTGTGCTGGAGCATGTGGTGGGAGTAGGACATCGGTCACGTGGATGTAGGTCAGCAACAAAATCAGCTGAGAGCCTATGGGGGCATACACATTCGCACTCCCATAGTGGCAGTACCACCACCACTACCGAAGGGAAGGTGCTGTCCACACCACAATGGAGCAGGCCATGGGCACATGGTCCTGGCCAGTGCCATCATAGACACAGATCCAGCAGACTGCAGTCACCACTGGGGAGTAGTACTGCATCTGACCTTGGGCCTGGTGGTGCCAGTGAAACCCCTGGCAGAACCAGTTCCCATGTCCATGGCCAGAGACAGTGAACAGTACAGCCTGTCATGTGCAGTCCACAGCTGTCCAACATACCACTGTGTATGGCAGCCACATGGCATGACTGTGTGCATACTAGCACACACATATCTCTATCACAGGCAGGTCATCACCAGGCACACACAGCACCTCTGCACAGCCCATTTAGACAACACCCCTCCAAACACACACACATGATATCAATAGTATGGCCCAGCCTAGGCCTCTGCCAAACCCATACTACACCTTGTGCATATGATGATACCTGTCTATACCATTGATGCAGGGACATGCTAATATGGGTCCTATGCACAGGATGAATATAGTACAGTGTAGTAATGCAATGCTGTGTAAGGTGCTGTCTGCTGGAAATTTTTATGGGTACACATCAAAGTGTATGTATAATTTTTAGCCATGTTGCATTATTGGCATTCGTAATGCTGACTGAATGTCGTCTCACATGATGTATTCTGTTTGTGTTCCAGGTGTCTGTGTGTCTGCTGGCTGTGGCCCTGCTGACATTACCAGCAAGGAGTATGGCAGAGTGGAAACACGTTGACCTTTTTAATAGCCAAGGTACAGCTGTATATGTACATGTTTACCAGGTGTGTATGCATGCAACAGTGTGTGAAGGACACTGATGGCCGACAGTGTGACCTTGCTTACATACCCCTAGAACCCCTACCTATCTATTTACTGGTACTACAGTGTTATGCAGTTATTGCATGTGCCATGGAGATTATATGGTTGAAGAGTCTCCCAAGGTACTTCTAAGGTGAATAACATCACCATCCCTTGTAATGTATGGCAATCAGAAATGTACTGAGAGAAAAAGGCCTCAAAATACTGTATCCTACAAATATACACCCTTACAAACACACACACACACACACACACACACACACACACACACACACACACACACACACACACACACATTTGCCAAATCTGAGATTAGAACCCCTGCCTATCTCGTTATTTGTTCTATACTGTTACATAGTTACTGCACATGCCACAGAACTTATAGGGCTGAGGGCTGTCCAAAGGTACTTCTAAGATGAATGACATTGGCAGGACAACTAAAGTAGGCCAATGGGAAGTGTACTGGGTGAGAATGGCCTCAAAATCTTTAACCTACACATACACACACACACACACACAAACACACACACACACACACACACACACACACACACACACACACACACACACACACACACACACACACACAGATACACACACATACTCACATTTGGCAGGACTGAGTTTATAATCCCTACCTATCTAATTATTTGTACTATAGTATTCTGCAGTTATCACAAGCGCCACAGAGCTTATAGAGCTGACACATTTCCAAACGTACTTCTAAGGTGACTGTCATCAGCAGATCTTGTAAGGTAGGGCAATGGAAAATGTACTTACCCTGCAAACACACATATACGAAGGCAGGTGATGTGATACTACAACCCTCTTCTGCAGTGCTATTACACAGTGGAGCTCACCTTCATTCTGGCACATGCGCTGGTTACAACTGGTATGCAACTGTCCACAGCAGGACGTCACTCTATGCCATTTAGGATACCCCTGTCTATGACTAACTCTGTGTGTGTGTCTGCCTGTGTGTCTCTCTCTGTCACTGTCTCTGTCTTTCTTCTCCATGTCTATGTGTGTGTATGCTGGAAATATTGTTATATGTTGCCTATATATATATATACATATATATATATATATATATATATATATATCTGTGTATCACATGCAACAGATGCAGATATAGCACATATGGGCCACCTACAGCTAGCTGAGGGTAATCCTGTCTGATGGGTATGGGTAGAGTCAGTTAAGGTGTACACAGTTGTCTGTATGCAAAGACATATATGCAAAATACAGTTATATAGCCCAATGTGGGTTTAGATGTAGGTTATAATTCTCTAAGTGTAGGAGCATGCCCAGTATGACCTTCTATAATAAGAGTGGGACTCCATTCCAGAGATAGTTGTACTCCGGTCTGGGGATCGGTGTGCTACAGTCATACCTCTCAACCTGTTAGTGCACGGGATCTAGAGATAGCCTGCCAAAAAGGGGGGACAATGGCCCAAACATAGGGGAATACTGTACATATTACTCTTATTAATGTACAAAGTTTGCTGGTGTAACAGGATTTGTTTTAGCAGACATTTTCTGACGTATATGATCTCTGACAATGAAATGTATTTTGTCATTAATTACTAACATATGTCCTCAGATCCTCACAGTGGTTTACCTGTGAAATACAAGTTGTACGATGCACAGACCAGAATTATGAGCCAAACTATGGACAGTCTTGCCCAATCCGGCATGTTGAGAGGTGTGCCTTCAGCTGATTGGCTGATGACACTGTGTAAACAGTCCAGCACCTCACTGACATACTGGCTGGGGATCACCTGCCTGTGTGGTATTTATCTGAAAAGTCATATCCTGGTGTGTCATATCTCTCAACTGTACAGTGTTTTGCAGAATGTCCAGCTGAATGCCTCATAGATTTGCTCCATTTTCCATAAAACTGTTGTATTCTGGCAAGTTAGTGGCACATAATTAGAGACTGAAGTTAGAATATAATGACAGCACATTTGAGTTTCAGACTTCATTACCTTCTTAGATTTAATGGTACTGCAATACCTGTTATTCCTTCAACTTTCTAAGTTTGTGAAAGCAATATTTAAATATTATCTCTATGTTTGGGCCTTTGTCCCACTTTTAATTATGACCTTGTCCAGATTTCCTGGTCTAAGAGGTTGAGAGGTATGGGTGTGGGCACAGAGTGCATTCTACTGAGCAGGGATGTCCATTATATGTGCGGTATATTCCATATAGCACTGTCATTTCCAGGTATGTCAGTGGCAAAGTATTATAGGATAATGTGGTGAACCTGTGACTGACATTTCTTCATAGGTTGATAGGTTGATATGAGGTTACTGGGCTATTGGCCCTGAAGCCCTTATAACCCTCACATATGAGAGTGTAGCCAGTGATAAGACATATAAGCACCAAGAGCCTCTGTACAGCAGGAACACAGGTGTAGTCACAGGACTGTATTTTCTGTTTCCCATGCACTTATACAGGGAGCTTTTCACATGGGGTTTTGAGGCACTCGGCTTAAAATGGACATGGAGTGTATTCCACAGATGGGGTAGTCTGTGGGACACGTATCTGTCAGACCAACATCCCCTGTCGATAGTACAGACCAAATTGATGCTCCGCTTACAGCTTGATCGAGTGGGTCTTGACTTCCAGATGTGCTACAGTCCCATCAAGTCAGGGTCTGGCTTGCTTTGTATGCCAGACAGAGGTCACCTCTGAGGAGTCTGTATGCAACTGAGTGGAGGGACAATGCTGTTAGCCTATCTGTGTGGATAGGTGTTTGGGGTCCTGGATTATCCCGGTGAGGAACCTCTGTGGTCTCTCCAGCTGCTGCATGTGCTTTCTAAGGTACATGCGGGAGGGGGTGTTGCACAGAATAATTGGCTTTATAGGGTTAGGATACATTGATCTTATGACCTTTTTGTCCCTAGATGAGATACCCTTAATGTTGTGTTGGCCCATCTATGAAACTTTCAGACTTCAGGTTGCTATCAACCTAGGTGGCCAAATGCCTCAGTACTGATTGTGCATGTAGGACATTGTCATTCATGTGATAATATGTGAGGACGTCAGTCTCCCCGAAGGGGATGATGATGATGATGCACCTGCAGGCATTCAGTCTGAAGCCATGTTTCTGGCAGCAGTCATTTGTTTTGGTGAGACCCTGTTGTGGGACGTCCACATCACTTTAGATATTGATGACTGTACCCAGCTTGCAGTCATCTGACAGAATGGTAAGCCATAGGCCAGTGTTTGTGAGCTGCACCTCAGGGTAGTATTTCCCACATACCAGAGGCCCCCAGACCAATCCCTGGGGTATGTCACTCATTACAGGTGTACTGCTTGACTTGGCTACCCCTAATATGATTATGTGGGTTCTGTTAATGAGCCATTTCCCTACCCATCGGGTAACATATTGATTGATGCCTACTTGACAGAGTTCCTGTACTATGGCCAAGTGGAAAATAGTGTGTAAGGCATTTGCTGAGTGAAGGTGGCCAGAGTGCACCATATTTCCATCATCCATGTCTTTGTTGACTGTCTCAGGGAAGTCATCCAGAGCTCACTGACATATCTCCCCTTGGGGAAGGCAGACTGTGTGGGGTCAGGTATTTGGGGTTTGCCAATGTCCCTGTTAAGGAGGTCCATGATAATCCATGATGGTCCATACTTATAATACTTCAGATGGTTTGTGTTACTATGTTATGTAGCTACATGTTGGCCCTAGCTGTCAACCTGTCATGGACTGACATCTGTACAGGCCCATATATGACAGTCAGACGCAGGACCACACATAGGGACAGGGTGTTACTAATTCTCTTGCAAACATTGACAGCTGTGAGACCAGTTTGGCATAAGCTTACTTTTTCTTAGAGGTATGACATCTGCTTCTCCATTGTTTGCCATTGATGTTTCACCATGAACCTTTCTTGTTTGGCACATAGTTTGGGAGGCAAATGCAATGTTAGGACAAGCAGAAAAGTTATATGAGTGATATTTGTGATCCTTCTGTGACAGCCTGCCATCCCAGGGGTATGGATGGTGGCCAGTGACTTTTTGTCAGTGCTGACACAGTAAGGTGGCAGCCATTGAAAACCTGGCAGTACAGTGACTTTCATGTACCTGCTGACCTACTAGGCACTGTGTAGGTTACTCCAAGCCATGTACTGTCCATATGTGTGTCCCCCTGTCCCTAACTTGTCCAGCTTTCCTGCAGTGATAAATATTGACTTCTGGACAGTGTGTACAACTCCTACCTTAGTTGTAGTTGCATGCTAAATAGCTTGCATGGAAAGTCTTGGAACATGGACTCTGTCCACCACAGTACTGTACCTAGGCCACTAGGCTCAACAGCTGAGTGTATGTGCTGCCCACTTCCTAACAGTATTGACCATGCATATACGTAACTAACTGAGCCCTGCATATTGTGGACATTCAACAAGTGGTCAGGTTGCTTGGGATGGCCATGGGAATGTGTGCTCTGCCATTATTACCCTACAAATATACATGTTACTGCATTTCTATGGGGACACAGGTGTGCTGGGGGCATACCTTTCAACAGTACACATTTGCACAGACTATGCAAATGTTGGATTTACTTTTGGGTTCCATTTAGCATAGTGTTGTGCCTGTCTTGGAGAATACTGGCATATCACTAAAGACCGAGGGTTAGAATGTACTGGCAGGCATTTGAGTTTCAGACTTCCTACCCTGCTGAGACATCCTGCAAATGCAAGGCAAGCTGTGATATCACTGTGTAAGTCTGTGAGAGGACTATGTCATCATTATCCCTTTTTGTGGGCCTTTGCCAGACATTTCTTAATGGTTTTCTACAATGGACTTGCTGGGAGAGGCTGTGGGGTGAGTATGGTTCACCAACATTGACATCCATGCATGTGACCTATGACCCCCCCAGTTTAATTTTCCCACACATAGACTGCAGTCTGTTTTGTCACCTAGGGGACTACTGCATACTCTGGGGAAGCCAGTGTTGTGCGGAAATTCCTTGTTGTCCTACATAGTTGACAGTTTTCTGCTATCCCGGTAGGCCACCTCATTTCCTTGCATACATGCAGCAATACCTTAGATATACTACCAAAATGTACTACTCTGTTCATGTATTGTTGAGAAGAGTGACTTACCTTGTGCCTGCGGCAGTTGTCAGGATGGTGCTTGAGGGCTGATTCTGTCAGATACATGCAGTACACGGCCTTTACTGGTAAGGTACAGGTAGTGTGATGTGTGTGGCATCCATTTTACTGTGTGTGTGAGTCAGAGAGAGGTGTCAGTTCCTGGGTCCCTAGGGTGTTAGTGTATGTGCTATGTGTTGCTTCTTTGCCAAGGCCAGGGCATACTGGGTACACCTACATCTGCCTACAGGGGTAGGCTCAGGGGGTTCCTCCTCCCACTCCTCCTGTGCCTGTGGAAACCTTGGCAATGGTGGGGGGCTGTGTGGCCCTTCCCTGTGCTATTTCTGCTGCAGCTGTTTCCACAGGATCATATTGTGTAGCATGGCACATACTATGAACATGTGTGGGTAGAGAGTACTGCAAGGCTCCACCAGATATGTCAAGCCAGCAGAACCGTGACTTGAGCATCCCAAACACATGCTCTATAATGTTCCTTGTTTGTGCATTTGCCTTATTATAGCATTCTTCAGTGGGTGTGTGTGCATTTCTGAAGGGTGTCATCATCCACGGTTCCAGTGCATAGACAGCATCCCCCACAAGAAGGCCATATGGGATGTCCCCCCTGGCAAATCCCTGCTGCAGCTGTCAGGAATGCCAGATGTAAGAATTGTGATAGCTTCCAGGGCTGACAGCACACACATTTATGATAATGCCCTGGGCATTGAACATGACCTGGCAGCTGATGGAGTGAAACCCCTTGTGGTTGACATACATGCTACCATCTTCACCATGTGGTACTTTGATGTGGACGTGAGTGCTATCTATGGCACCCAGTACCTCTGGGTAGTCTGCTACATAGTGGAAGAGATGCATATTGCTGGTCCTCTCCTCAGGGGTGCTGTGGAAATAAATGTGCTTACTGGCATGAGGTAGCATGGCATCCAGGAACTGGTGGAGTACCCTGGATGCAGATGTCTGTGAGACCCCCATGATGTCACCAGTAGGTCTTTGGAAGGTATCTGTTGCTAGTATTCTTAAGGCTACACATACCTTATTTTCAACTGGGATGGGTTCCCCTCTGCTGGCTCTGGGTCTGAGATGAGGCCGGCACAGCTCAATGAGTTGCTGAAGTATGTCCCTGTCCACCCTGTAGTGCTCTAGTATTTCCAGATCATGTAGCTCCTGGTAGGTTACCCTGGGTCTGAACTCTCTTCTCCTCCTCCTTGGTCTGGGATGGTTATCAGCATTATTCTTCTCACTTCCCTCAGTCTCTAGCACATACTGATGTATCAAAGTGACAGCAGCCCCTAACATTTTTGTCAGTTAAAATTCCCAAATGTGTGCACCAATGGTGCAAGGTTTGTGGGAAAAAACAGACTGAAAGGTGTTTGGATAATTTATACTGTTGTGCTGCAAATGCTGCCTGTATGATTGGCTAACTATGATACATTCCACCTGCCAGCTGTATTATTGAGGGGTTTGAATGGACCACTGTGACTGGGAGAGGCCATTTTAGTGATTTGTAGGTCATTTCCTTTATACTGCTATTTCCTTTTTTTTTTTTCACTCTGTTTAAGCCCTGCGCCATGCCGTGCAAACTGTTTTAGTAAGTGTAAACATTGCTGAGCAGAACACACCTTTCCCTGGACATGAATACGCTCCTCGGTTCTTGAAAGAAGTAAGCACTCTAAGCAGCCTCAGACACACCCTCTTGCTTAGCTGTGCTTATCTGAGCATAAATAGGAGTCACAGAGCTCCAGTGTGCTAACACCAAGCATGGCACACCCCCTTTTCATGTCAGCTGCTTCTCCTGCTTATACCACCGCATTATAGCTCCTACATGGTTAGGTGAATGCAGACATGGCCTACCATTTTGCTAGTCAGTAAAATTAGTTCATTTGCATACCCCACTGCCTTAGACCCTAGTTACACAACTACACCAGAGCCTATGTCCTTAGCTACCACTGTTGCCTGTTATTGCTATGAGTCTGCCTACTGCCCCTTATAATTGCAAAATTCATCTTTCATGTAAAATTGTCTTTTTAAATTTTTTTTTTTTTTTGCACGATCTCGTTTGCGCACCTCTGTGCTCCGCTTAAATGGCCAAAAAAAATAAACTTTGATTTTTATAATTTTGAAATAGTTTTGCATACCAATGGCCATATTTTTGGCAATTGGCATGCCTAATACTCATAATACATGCCTTACTCTGAGCTGTCATGCCCCTGTTTTAATTTTTGCAAAAATGTGCACGGTTAGTAACCGAATACATTGCTGCAGCGGACACGACTCCAGCACAGATGTCTGTCTGCTTGCTGAATCGCTAATTCACCTCATTTGCATGGTTTTCACCAGCAAATGAGGTGATTAGCATTATTCCTTGATGTCCATGTTAAAATAGTGCTGGGGGGCTCGTGTATACCCCCAGCCTTGTTTATTGGATCATATAGGCTCCGAACTCCGTGTTCAAGCCATGCCACTATTCTTACACGGAGTTTAGCTCCATGTAAGCTTTACTGAATCCTGGCCACTGTCTAAAATACATTAATTATATTTACAAATATGCAGGAAAACTCTATTTCTCCCCCATATTCAACTTTAAATATTCTAACATCCAGTTTGTCTCATTATTCTCTGACAGCAGCATTATCTGATTAGCAAAATTGCATAATTTTCAAGCTGGCACATTTGTGAAAAGGGACCTTATTTTAGTTTCACACAGTATTTCAAATGCTGCTATAAGCTGGTTAAGGGAGAGGTTAAAACAATGCTCTTCTTTATTTATTTATTTGACATTTGTTAACTGGGTTAGTCCAACTGAGCCAGGAGTCCATTTTTAGTGAAGAACCGAGGAAAAAATCTCCAATACAGTACAGTACAAATTATACAAAAATGTATATTTGAGTTTAACAACAAAGTAATAATACAAAAACTTACATTTGAGTCTAACAAAAAGGAAATAATAAATGGGAGATCACATAATACAGTGCAGGTCAGAAATTAAATTAACAAAAGGCAGTTAAAAACCTTGAGTAGTCTAGAGCAAAAAAGTTATATACAGTAAAAGTTACATTGAAGTAAAGATACAAATTACTATACAGATGATGGAAGATATTAGTATGAACTGTAGTTAAAATGTGAACTACAGATGATCTATAATTTGATTCTGTCATCAGTTGCAGTGAATTAGAGTTGAGAGCAACTAGACCAGTAAAATTAAGGAAGGAAAAGAAAGGAGGATGGGGTTTGTGTAGGATCCTGGCAGGGGCAGCACCATGAGTTGCATAGGAACATTTTTGGCTCATTTTTAAAACTGTTAGTGTGTTTGATGTTTCTTATGTTAAATGAGAGCTTGTTCCAGGTTTGGGACACAGTGTATTTGTATAACAATTTGCCAGTGTTTTTGTTAGGTTTATAAATATCAAGGAAATGTTGATCTGAGCTGCGGACTGAGTTGTTAGAGGTATAGTAAGATACTTGACAGAAGACGGAAGGTCAGGCAGTAGATTTATTAAGTATGGAGTGTGTGATGTTTAATTGTGACAGAAGCAGCTGTTGAGGAAATTCAAGCCTTTGAAGTTTCTTTAGAGCAAGGCAGTGGTGAGAGTTGTAGGGTTGGTTGGAGGCAAATCTAGCTATTTTATTATATGTTTATTCTAGTTTGGTGATTAAAGTGGCTTGTAACTTTGTGAGTACTGGAGCAGCATAGAGAAGGCAGGAAAGGATGAATGTCTGAATAAGTGAGAGTTTGGAGTCAGATAAAAGGAGTTTTTTCCCTACAAAATAGTCCCAATTTTTGGTGTGTCTTTTTTATACATTGTTGAATACGAATGTCGAATTTTAATTGATCATGAGTTATGGTACCAAGTAGCTTGGTGTGAGATTCAGCTTTGATGATGGTGTTGTCAAGTGATGAGAAGATGAAGGAGGTTTTGAGGTGGGAGAGTGATTTAGGGAGGAAAAGAAGGAGTTTGTTTTTTGGGGTTTAAGATAAGTTGGTTATCTGTAAGCCATTTTTCAGCAGTAAGGAATGAATTTTGCGGAAGAGAGTGCAGGTGAGTGTCAGAGACAGAGATGAGAGTAGAGTCATCAGCGTATTGTATAAGAGAGGAGTTGCAGCAGGAATAGTGGAGGTTGTTAGTAAAGATGTTGAAAAGAAGGGGCCCTAGTATAGAGCCTTAGGAGACACTTGTTTGGATAGGTAAGAAAGGGGAGCAAGAAGCATGCATCTGACAGATTGAAGCCTGTTGATAAGATAGCTGGAGAACCAGTGAATAGTAGAGGTGGAGAGGATGAGATCAGATAGTTTTGAAAATAGCTTAGAGTGACTTACAGTATTAAAGGCTTTTGAGAGGTCAAGGAATAGACAGGACACCAGTCGGTTGTTGTCTATAGCCTCTGTGACTATATGAATGAAAGATAGAGGGGTGCTGGCAGTGCTGTGGTTTGGCCAAAATCCATATTGGGTAGAGGTCAGGAGGTTTTCTTGGATTAAAAATGTAAGAAGGTGAGTTATATACATTGTTCAAGGATTTATTAGAGTGGTGAGAGAATGGCTATGGGTATGAAATTGGAAAGGTAAGTGGACTTTCCTCCTTTATGTAGAGGAATGGTGTAGAATGATTTCCTGATGTCACGTACAGTAGATTCTTGGACTGATTTGTTATCTAGTATTGAGACAGGGTAGGCTAAGGAGTCTGTGGTGAGATTGAGAAAGTGGGAAGGTAGGTTATCCATTGATGGTGAACATGGTTTTAGTTTAAACAAAAGTGATTTGATGTAGGCCTTGGGGACAGATTCAAGAGAAAAGGAGGTTAAATTGGCAGCAGTAACAAAAATAATAGGGGGATTGTTGCTATGGTCAGTATGCATTAGTCTCTAGATAGAGTCAATAAAATAATAGTTAAGAAGTGTAGCATTTTCTTGAGCAGTGTTGTTTGGGTAAGGGTTAGGGGTTGAAGGATTTCCAGGATGAAGAATTTTGTTGATGCTGCTCCAGAATTTTTTTTTTTTTTTTGGATTACAGTGGTGGTAGGTTTGGGCCTTATTGTAGATTTTTTTTTATCTTTGCTGATTTGCATTTTGGTAAGGTTTCTGAGTTCTTTGTATTTTTGGAGATGTGAAGGGGATTTGTTTTTTAGTCAAGTTTTCCAAATGCTGTCTCCATTATGCATAAGGGAGTGAGTGTCTTTTGTAAGCCAAGGGGCACAGTTGGTCTTTATTGTAATTTTGCTAAGGGGTGCTACAGAGTTAAAGATTTCAAGGAAACTGTGGTTGAATGCTAGTACTGCTTCATTGAGGGAAAGGTGATGGAGATAGGACCAGTTAATGAATGAGTGTCTAGTGCTAAAAGTTTTAGCATTAAAGCTGGAAAGTTTGCAGCAATCTCTTTACAGGTGAGACCTAGACAGTTGGCCTGAGTGTCTTTGGATGTGGAACGGAAGGTGATCATTTATGGAATTGGGTAGAGTACAAGGGGTATGACATAAATTTGGATCTGTAGTTAGGATTCAGTCTAGGATAGAGTTGGCATTAATATTTTTCCTTCATGCAAGTGGGTGAGGTGATTTGTTGAGTAAGGCCATGAAGATTTATACTGAGATTTGGGGAATCAGTTGAAAGTTTTTTCCAGTC
Organism: Protopterus annectens; assembly: GCF_019279795.1. Lineage (NCBI taxonomy): Eukaryota > Metazoa > Chordata > Ceratodontiformes > Protopteridae > Protopterus > Protopterus annectens. Next base: position 626,267,978 of record NC_056729.1, on the reverse strand, counting down.
TATATTTACATCACCAAAGATGACAGTTTCATAAGGCACATAGTGAGAAATCCATGATAGTATATATAGATATATATATATTCAAGACTGAGGATGTTATTGCCAGGTGGGATGTAAATGGATGCTATAGTAAATGTTTTATGGGTATTTATATGACAGTTGAGAATTAATAGTTCAGCTGGGTAGAAGTTAAGGAGAGAAGTAGGTAGGGGGGTGAGGTTGAGTTGTTCTGAAAATAGTATGGCAACTCTACCTCCTTTTTTGAGATTCTTTCTTGCCAGCAAATGTTATATCCTGGAGGTAAGACTTCATTGTTAGAATGTGGGGTTTTAGCAAAGTTTCAGATAAGGTTAGGATATGTGGAGAGTATTGGACTATCCATGAATGGAGTTCGGTGGTTTTATTGAGTAGACTTTGTATGTTTATAGAGTAGAAGGTTAAGTTTTTAGGAGTGGAGTAGGTAGGGTGGGAAGGATGGTAAGAAGTGAGAGAGGGGAGGAATTGGGTGAAAAGGAGGTGGGGAGAGTGTAGAGGTAGAGGGACCAGGATTGGGATGACTGTCACCAGCCATAGAATAATTATTTCTAGTAGGGAAAGTTGTGGATGAAATTGCTAACAGGTGTTGGAATATTTGCTTAAGTTTTGGGAGGAGAGGGTTGTGAGATAAAATTTTGATTTTTAGGAGCTGTATGTAGCAGAAATTATAGAGAGAGGGTGAGATTGAGAAAGATTGGGTAGAGACATTATTAGTAATAGGATGGATAAGAGTAGGAGGTGGTTTTAGGTAAGTGAGGTTTGTATGATTTGAAGTGAGGGAATGCAAGGAAGAAAAACAGAGGGAGTTGTAAGGTAGATATGCAGCATAGTGGGTAATGTCGTGAGTGTGAGAGAGGAGTTTCTGGGAGATGGAGTGTGAGTATGTTAGTTTGTGAACAGGTAAGAGTAAAATATAGGTAGAAAAGGAATAGAGGAGATAGGAGTTTTGAGTGGAAATGAATGTGGCTAAAGGTGGGTTGGGTAGGGAAGTATATGAGTGAGAAGAAAGTGTATGAAGGGTTGGGCAAGATTATGTAGTGGGTAGGGAATGTTTACGTGGTAGGGGAGTGGTTAGATATTAGGAGGAGAAGGTATTTGGTAGACAATTTGTTGGGGGTGGGATTAAGACAATGCAGATACAGAATAAATGTAGAGTATGTGGGGGTGAATGAGAATTGGGGGTAAGTTAAGGGAGAGGAGTGAGCCTGAGTAGAGCATAGGCGAATGGAGCAGGTAGAACCAGGACTAAGGAAGGTGAGAAGAAAAAACAAAAATAGTCAGCTATTTTATCTTATATCCTTTAAAATTATATACTTGTGAATTCCATAAGTTATGGACTGATTTGTTAGAGTGACTTGTGGGAGGATAAAAGTTATATAAAAGCAAGATTTCAGGTAGTTCCACTCTAGAAATATCGGGAAATTTCATGGTATTACACTATTTTTTGGGTGGGGTGTTTGAATAAGAAACAACTACAAGAGCAGGGCTGAGTACAGTAAGACAGTGTAAGTAATTGTGGGGGGGGGGCAGAAACCCAGCTGCTGACCAAGGCAACGTGCTCACCTGGGAATTTAGTTTAAAAATATAACAACATACAAATACTTAGATGGTGATTGCTTAGAAGCGGAAGTGGAGTTTGGAGCTCTGATTACCACGTATAGAAGCCACAGAGGTTGGTAGGCAGTGTAGCAACAGGTTAAGGCACCAAGTCTGACTAAAAATGAAAAGCAGAGAAGAAGAAATAATCTTTCTTAAATATATTTTGCCCATTTTAAATGTTCATAACATCTTCAAAATAAAGTTCAACTTCAGTTTCCTTGTGAAATATGCAACTTCAGTTGGTGTATTTACCATATTTGTTCTCCTCCTAGGGTCTGCTTAAAGGTGTGTATGGGTAGCCATCTTGTGGTCCCTGTGATCATATGCCTGGTATGTTCCTATGTACTGGCGACAAATAACAGTCACTTTTCCAAAAATGTTCAGTCTTTCTTCAACAGCAAAAGATCAAAGATTAAATGCCTGAAATTTCTTATTGTTATTATGATATGAACAGTACGCCTCTTCCTCTCCCCAGACCCTGATCATTCCTGTCTACTGATATCCTGTCCCGCTGTAATATACATTCCTAGTGTTCTGAAATTGATTGGCATGTCCCACTGTTTCTATAAATCCTGAGGGAACTTCAAATATCCCACTAGTAGGTATGTTGCGCTCTAATTTTGTGTTCTATACTCTGTTATCCTTGCTGAACACTCTGTCACTGTAGTAGGGTCTATAAATCTTCATCTACGTTCTTTTGCTTGCATTGCTGGTAGTTTTCATCAATATTTCTATTGAAGGCTCCAGAATGGACTGTGAAAAGTTAGTTCCAATAAAGTAAGCTTTCCCATTTATACTTTTTCACTTTTCATATGCTTATCCAATTTCATAAAAAATGTTACATGATGTTTGAAAATCACCAAATTAACTATTTTACATGCTTTTTGACTCCTGTCCTTCCAAGATCCTCCACAGATTGTTGAATTAATATTTCATTATTTTCTACTAATATTTCCATCAACTCTCATACTAAGCTGATACTTCAAGTTAAGATCATTCCTTACACTTTAACAAATGTTGATGATTGAGCACAGTCTCTCACTTGGCCTAAACCTGGACAGCAACTTCAGAAAGAGCTTTCTGAGAAATTTTGATAGCTGACTGGAATTCTTTCCTCAAACAAATTCATAATGGCTTATGCTACTCTACTTCAAAAATTGCAATAATTTCCCAAGGAGAGCTTTTATTTTCAATGTCTTTGGGACAGTGAAGAATAAAGTCAAACTAGCACCACTTGATCTCTAAGTTATTTATTGCACTAACTCCGATATACACTTAAAACTGCATATTTTACACACCACAAAACTTGAATTGATAAAACAGTCTGTTGTTGTACTTACACAACTTGCTGCATGTCTGATACTCATTTATATATACTGCTGAACTCTCCTGTGCAACACATATAGGATACTGTTTAAATCCTGAATTTTGCTTTACAGACCATGCCCTAGGTATATTTTTGTCATATCAAGGATAAAAAGGGTCTTGTACCAATTCATTTACCTCTTTTACAAATAATAAAGTAAATAACTACACTGGGAAATCATTTGTAACACCTGTTTGCAAAAGGGGATATACTGAGTCTTTAACAAATTACAGACCCGTAAGACTTACTTCAAAAATAAGAAAGTGCTTTGAGTGCTCTATGTTTGAGAAATTGGTAATGAGCCACAAAATCACCAGGTTTAAAATATTTCTTACCATGGTTTTGTAGACAATCTATTCAGCTGGACTTCTTTGAGCCTGCTAGCAAGACTTTGGATATGGATATGACTATTGCAGCTGTTTATTTGCACAGCTTTACAACTTTTTAATTCACTTTGTGAAGCGGTAATTAATAGTTTTGTATTAGACAGTGTAAATGTTAATGCTACAAGCTAGATGGCTAACTAAGAGAAGGACATGTGTCATAGGGTAATGACCCTAGGTCATCATTCAAGCTAGGCAAACCTGTATAAGAATGTGCCTCAAATATTTGTCATGACTGGTCTATTAATATTTAGTCATATGTTTTTAATATTTCCCAACGCACCGATTTCTGGATTTTGAATTTTGCAGATGACTATAAAATCAGAATATATGTAAAGAATTCAAGCATTTTAAGTACTTATCTGAATGATACAAATGACAATATTAACACAATGTCAAATTTAATGCTAGCAAATGTTATATGCTTTGATAGTACTTTCGTTGCACATGTCAAGTTCCCTTATTAAATAGAATAGTTCACTAATTAAGGAGATGAAGGACATAAGTCAAATAATTCAGAATAAACTGGCTTTAAGCAAAATGCTATGACTATAAGAAAAAATATAAACATTTTACATTTGTTCAGAGTTAACTTACAGATCACTAACAGCAAATTGGGCAAGCAAAACTCACTAAAGAATAAATCCCACCAAAAGTGTGGGTGATACTAACAGAAATAAAAAAAAATCCAGAGAGTAAACCCCTCACCACCTCCATGTGGAGAATTTTGCCTCTACTCACTCATTTTTCTTATATAGTTGTGTGTGTGTGTGTGTGTGTGTGTGTGTGTGTGTGTGTGCGTGTGTGTGTGTGTGTGTGTGTGCGTGTGTGCGTGTGTGCGCGTCTGCGCGTACGTGCGTGTGTGTGTGTGTGCGTGTGTGCGTGTGTGCGTGTGTGTGTGTGTGTGTGTGTGTGTGTGTGTGTGTGTGTGTGTGTGTGTGTGTGTCAGGGAGGGGTAACTTTGCTTATGCAATGCATGGGCTTCTAAGGAGAAAACTACAGTGGTCAGGTCTGACAGCACAGTGTTTCATTCAGAGATAACCCACTTATATATTTTGCCGTGCAGCTGTATCTGAATTAGAATTTCTCTGTGTCATGCAAAGTGGCTTTTCTACATTGGGCAAGTAGCATGAGTGGAGAGGAGTTCTTAGTTTCCTGCAGAGTTCTTTGAAAGTAATATATCTCATGCACAGTATTTACCAAGCTTAAGTTAAAAAAGTTATGTATTCATCACAATGTTCCATCTGTGTTCTCCATTTGGTTCCATCTGTGTTGTCAATTTTCATTCTTCCTCAACTGATGAGGTTCAGATCCAAGACTTGGATCCAACTTGGCTGCTTCTACCAGATCATTGGATCAAAGAACTCTTGATCTCTTCCTTTTACCCACAATGCCCCACCAACCTAACATACCTCAGATCAAGTTTGCTACCCCTAGGATAGAGGGACCCTTGTTATCTAAAATAGGAAAGGTGGAAAGGAAAAAGGAAGCTGGAGCTCAAACAAGGAACAGAGGTTCTGGTGCAGCTCTTAGATCTTTCCAGAAGAAAAGGATGGAGGAAGGTGGGTGAAAAGTTGAGGACGAATGAAAATGGACAGCACAGATGGAACATTATGGTGAGTACATAACTTTTTTATCTAATGTTATGTTGCCCTTTTCATTCATTCCTCAACTAATGGGATAGAGTCCCAGCCACTGTAACCTTGGCAGGCCCACATGGAAAGATATTCCGGAGTACTGCAGATCCAAAAGCTGCTCTTCTCCTGGAAATCAAATCTAATTTGTAATGAGCAATAAAGGTGTGAGAATTAGTCCAAGTTGCAGCTAAGAAAATGTCATATGAGGAAAGTCTTGGCCAAAAGGCTGAAGAAACTGCCATAGATCTTGCAGAATGGACTTTATGGGGCTTGGGCAAGGATACACCTTTTTACCATAAACAAAGGAAATACATTCAGTTAACTATTTGGCCAGTGTAACTTTGGATACTGGTTTGTCCAATCTGTTAGAAGAAAAGGAAACAAATAATTGGTCAAATTCCCTTAAGTCTTTGGTTCTGTGAAGATAAAAGTTAAGTTGTCTATGCACATCCAAACATTGGAGCATATGCTTTCTCTTATTTGCAAAATTAGGGAAGAAACCTGGTAGATTAATAACCTGGTTTATATGGGACTCAGAAGCTACCCTAGACAAGAGAGATGGATTTGTTCACAAAGACACACTGTCTTTGAAACAAAATAGGTAAGGATGTTTAGAAGACAGAACCTGGAGTTTGGATACTCATCTCACTGGTGTGATAGCGACCAGAAGAAACGTTTTCCAAGACAAAAGTTTAAGTTCTGCTTTGGCTAAAGGTTCAAAGGGGAATTGTGTCAAAGCCTGAAGCATAATAGTTAAATTCCAAGCTGGAGTAGGATCCTTTAATTTTAGTCTAAGTAAAATGATTCCCTTAAGAAAGGCTTTACATAGTTTAGAAGAAGCTAAGGTAGAGTTATTTTTGCACAGGTGGACATTTGAAATGGTAGTCAGTTACACTTTAATAGATGAAAAACGTGAACCTTCATTGAAAAATTGAAGCTAAAAATTCAAGGATAGATGGCACAGGAGGTTTTCGAGAAGATAACAAGATATGACATAACAGAAAGGAGACCCTGGACCATCTAGCAATCAGTGGAATTGGACAAACCATTCAGTCAGTTTGAGGCCAGCTTAAGTCCAGATGAGTCATCGCTGTCTGGTGAGACAGGATGTCTGGACTGGGATCCAGCAGCCAGGGCAGATGTAGAAGGTGAGGCCAGAAGAAGGCGAACCAGATTTGACAAGGCCAGAAGGGTGCAATGAGGATATCTGTGCTCTACAACCAGAATGCTTTCTGTAGAAATTTGTGAATGAGACATAATGGCGGGAAAGCATAAAGAAGACTGTGGTCAATCATGGACTAGAGCACCTCTCGGTGACTCCCCCATTAGTGGAATCAGAGCAAATAACCTACTGCATTTGTGATTGAGGAGAGAGGCAAATAGATTGCAGCATGGCTGGCCCAATTGACAGAAAATCCTCTTGCTACTTTGACAGTGAGAGACCACTCATGAGACACCAGAATGGACCTGCTTAATTTGTCTACAGTCATGTTGGATTTCCACAGGATGTGCATTGCCATTAGAAAGCAACTCAGAAGAGATCGCCCATTGCCACACTCACATTGCTTCTTGACAAAGTGGATAAGATCTGGTTCCTCCCTATTTGTTGATGTACCAAATCACTGACATGTTGTCTCTCTAAATGGCAATTGTCACAGATGAAAGAATGGCTTGAAAGGCCTGCAATGATAGGAGGACTGAGCTCATCTCCAGGACACTGATATGCATCTTGAGCTCTTTGGGAGACCACATACCTTAAATCGTCCTTCCCAAGTAGTGCCCCACCATCTTATCTGGGAGGCATCCATGGTCACTATGGCCATGGGTAGAGGAAGAACAAACAGACAGCCTTTGCAGAGCTGGTTTTAATGACTCCACCAAAGAAGATATATTTTGCATACTTGTGTAATCTTGACTGAAGTGGTTAATGGATGTTGAAGACTAGACCACTAGACTGAAAGTGTCCACTGACGAATTCACATGTAGAACCTGACCAGAAGAACAAGGGTGATGGCTGCTGCTATGGATCACAGGGCTTGTAAGATTAATTGGACCATGAGAGAGGAGCTGTGAATCAATTTCTTAACTTGGGACCTCAGTGTCTGTATCAAGTAGATGGAACAGAAGCTATCTGACTGACTTTGTCCAGACAAGCAACTATGAACTCCATATTCTGCGTATGTGTGAGCTGAAATTTGTTGCAACTGGCAGTGATTCCCAGATGAAAGCACAGCTGGAACAAGTAATCCATTGTCTGTATAAGTCGATGCTTGGTTGGGGCAGTTAGGACCCAATTGTCTGGATATGGAGACACCAGAATCCAAGCTGTCTTAAGTGAGCTGTTACCACTGCCATGAGTTTGGTGAACACCCTGTGAGCTGTGGTGAAGCCAAAAGGCAGTGTTATGAACTGGTAATGACTGGATCCCAGCCAGAAGCACAGGTATCTTCTGGAGCACATGTGCATTTTATGTGATATTACACATCCTGAAGATGTATCGAAAACATCCAGTCTTCCTCTTGCAGCAGATGGAAAATGGACTGAACTGTGACCATCTGAAACATTTACTACTGTATGAACTGGTTCATTTACTGAGATCCAGAACTGGTCTCAAGTTCCCTATCTTTTTTGGCACCAAGAAGAATCTTGAATAAGTTCCAGATCCTCTCTGGTCTGGGGGAACCTCTTGGATGACTCTTTTTTTCTACCAGCTTTTTTTTATTTCTAGAGAAACTGCTTCACTCTAAATAGGAGGAACACTGGGGATTTTGTTCACATTGGTAGAAAGGGTTAGAGAAAATGATATGGTATAAACAATAGATATGATTCTCTGCACCCATGAATCTTTTGTAATAGATATCTAGGCTCTCTAGTGCAGAGACAAATGTCCCCTGACTGGCTCCAGAAGAGAACAACCGGACCTCCTTTCAGGAGTGCTGACAGGGTTTTGCTGGGAAGGATTCCTGAAGCCCAGGTTCTGTAGGTCACTTCTGCTGCAAGGGCAAAGTTCCCACCCTCTGGTCCTGGGGTAACTCTCTCCACATGGATCTTAAAAAGGACCTTCGGATTTTCTAAACTACATTTTTCTACCTCTTCATAGATTCCTTGAGAAAGATCTTTCAGGGGTGGAAAAACATACACCTGTGGCATACCGGGTCTTTCCCTCTTGTTCACATCTAGACAGCATGTCTTTTATCACGGGGCCAAACAGGGAAATCCATTAAAAGGTGCATTGGCACTGATAAATGAAGACTTAAATGGCTCTGCAAAATCACATAATCAAATACAGGCATGCCTTCTGATGGCTATACCTGAACCCAACACCTGTGAGATATCTTCTGCTGCATGGAAGGTCAACCTCATGAACGCATTTGAAATACACTGGAGGGTGACGAGTTGCAAGGAGATTCTATTTACATCCTCATAATACATGGACCCAGAAAGAGATTTAGCAAGCTCTTTTGTCAGATCTCTTTGCAAATACATAAAATACACCAGATAATTTAGTGACTTGAGGCAGAGATTGCTGAAACATACACACACTTCCCAAATCTGTCCAAAGGCCTGGACTCTATACTGGTGGGAGGAACAGAGGAGCTCTGTTGTGCCAGTTCCTTCTTAGTGTCTGCAGCCACAACCATGGCATCAAGAGGGACTCCCTTGCTCTAGTGTGGCTGGTCCTTAGGGTTGCTAAAATCTTATCTGGTATTTTTGGTATCAGCTCTAAAATATCCAGCACTTTCCACACCTAGTGAAAAATAAGGTATATGAGCTCACTGGCCAGGCAGAGTCACCCAAGAAGTAGACAGGCCAGATCCGAAAGCCTAAGAAAGAATAGCAATTCCTCCTCCACAAAGTGAACGAACCAAGTCAGTAACACCACAAATTCCAAGGCAGTAATCCAAGCAGATCCACGTAATATACATGAATAAATAATGTTTAATACTTGATCCAAATGCAGTAAAAAGCTCTACACGTGCCACACACAATCAATGTTAAGAGCGCTTTCACCTCATAAAATACAAAGCTTCATCAGAACTAGAAAATCATTTTTTCAGGTGCATTAAATAATCTCGTTTTAGGTTGAATAATCATTTCTTAAAGAGACAATGGTCCCCTTAAATACATCAATATTCAAACTTCATAGCAACTTTAAAGATACAAACAACTTTAAAAGTTCATTGAATTCCGTGTTACCATGCTTTTTAATTTTAATGCCCTTATATAAATCTGTACTACTAAATTCATAAAATAATGAATAATACATAATATATTACAATTGTAAATAACACTTAATGTTAGTGTCATAATAAATAACCCCCCCCACTAAATATATATATATATATATATATATGGATCACCTTTAAAACCTCGAAATCGCGTTTCGCCGACACACTAATAACCGACACCAAAGGGCCGACAACAAAAAACGCAGACAACGCGAAACACCGAAAACCATTACAGCAACACACTACACGTAAACAACACAGTACACTACATAACATATGCACTATCCCTAACCCAAACCCTAACCCTAAGGTCCGACACTACCACACACTTACCCTACCTGCACCCTAACCCTAACTCACTTACCCACCCGTAACCCCAAGATCCGACACTACCAAGACATTCACCCTACCTGCACCTTAACCCTAACTCACTTAACCCACCCCTAAACCCACAGTCCCTCACTATCGCACACACACCCTACCTGCACCCTAACCCTAACTCACTTAACCCACCCCTAACCCACAGTCCTCACTATCGCACACACACCCTACCTGCACCCTAACCCTAACTCACTTAACCCACCCCTAAACCCAGAGTCCCTCACTATCGCACACTTACCTGTCCACTCCCTAACACTAAATCCCTCACTCGATCGCACACTTACCGAGTCCGTCGGGTTCTCACCTTGTCGGTCATCTGCGTTGTCGGTGTTTTCGTCCGTCGGATTCCGTGTCGGCGGAACGCGTTGTCGGGCATCTAAAGGTGACCCATATATATATATATATATATATATATATATATATATATATATATATATATATATATATATATACAATAATAAGCTAGTGGGAAGTATCACATACTGTATAAATCGTAACTTGACAGTACAGTCATGCATTAGCTTGTCTTAATTTCAACACACTATTAATACTAATACAATCATTCAGACCAGGGAGTCTACCAGCATCAGTTTTTAACTGCCAAATTAACTCTCTAAATTCAACCGTAGACATTCTTTAGTTTGCAAAAACATGAACATTAAGTTTGCAGTAGTGGAACAGGTAGTCACTGACCCTCGTGGTGGTAACTGGGTGTCTAGGGTTGAATTTAGAGAGTTATTCTGGCAGTTAAAAACTGATGCTGGCAGACTCCCTGGTCTGAATGATTGCATTAGTATTAATAGTGTGTTGAAATTAAGACAAGCTAAGGTATGACTGTATTGTCAAGTTACGATTTATACAGTATGTAATACTTCCCACTAGCTTATTATTGTATATATATATATATATATATATATATATATATATATATATATATATAATTTTTTTTAGTGGGTGTTATTCATTATGACACTAACATTAAGTATTATTTACAATTTTAATATATTATGTATTATTCATTATTTTATGAATTTAGTAGTACAGATTTATATAGGGACATTAAAATTAAAAAGCATGGTAACATGGAATTCAATGAACTTTTAAAGTTGTTTGTATCTTTAAAGTTGCTATGAAGTTTGAATATTGATGTATTTAAGGGGACAATTGTCTCTTTATGAAATGATTATTCAACCTAAAATGAGATTATTTAATGCACCTGATACAATGATTTTCTAGTTCTGATGAAGCTTTGTATTTTACAAGGTGAAAGCACGCTTAACATTGATTGTGTGTGGCTCATGTAGAGCTTTTCACTGCATTTGGATCAAGTATTCAAAGTTATTTATTCATTTATAGTACGTGGATCAGCTTGGATTACTGCCTTGGAATTTGAGAAGTACTGGAAGAGATGACAATGTCCTGACTGACCGACTGGAGACTATTTAGGCTGGCTGTCCCCATGGAAAAGATGGATGAGATTCAGAGCAAAGAACTGGATGAAGCAGGGTTGCTTGATTACAGGGGGGCAGGGATGTCCCATCTCTAGGCAAGGAGAAAGCCCACTCCACAACCTCAAAGGTAGAATGCCTAGAGGACACAGAGTCAGTGGCACAGGAGCTGATATTTCTTGAACTCTCAGTTCCTGCAACCCCACCAGCAATCTACTCAGGGAAGGAGTTGGACCTGAGCAATCCAGTGCTGAAGTCCCAAGGGGAAGAGATGGACCTTAATGCTTCAGAATTGACTCCAATGCCCTCTGGACCTGACACTGATGCTTCAGTTCTGCAAGTCTTCTTGCAATGAAAGGCTTGGAGCCGGTTAACTCAGAGAAACCACCGGAGTTGAAGAAAAAATCATCTCCGGATCCATTAAAGATAATACCAGAGATCCCAAATCCAAGGACTCTGAAACAGTGGATTGGGTCTGAGAAGGAGATACCAAGGGAGAAGTGGACAACAGATGGCTCGTGGTGCCAGTGGGAGTCGGAGCCAGAAGAACCCCATCTGCACTCTGAGAAACTTCCTCGTCATCCTATCCACATCAGCTTCTGAAAGTCTTCTGAAAGATCTAAGAGATAATGTGGTAGATGGAGGCCTGGAGTGTCTTCATGCAGATCCCTCCAGCAAAGTAGAAGGGAGTCGTGATGAAACTAGATCCAATAGGAGCAGAGGGGTGCAGATCTGAGGAAATCTAAGTTTCAAATTAGTCATATCCAAGATAGACAGATCCGAGTTCTTATGCATTTTTAAGAGGGCTCAGATGAAGCAGCCAACCTGGAAGAATGGTCAGGAGACCTTTAGTGGGAGTCCTTTTCCTTGGAAACTATGAATTATCCTTGGTAGACTTTTTGGCAGGGGCTTGAGCCCCAGCAACTGAGGAAGTAGAGAAAGATGAAAGAAGGTCTCCTAAGACTAACTTATTCCTCCGATCAGTAAAAGCTCTAGAATTAAAACCAGAGCAGATTGAGCATTCTGCATCTGCATAAATGGGACCTAGGCAATACATGCATTCCCTATGGGCATCTCTTTTGGGAAGCTTATGCCCACTGGTAATGCACCTTTTGAACCCTGTAGGCTTGTCAGCCATGATATACAACAAATGCCACCAATACAGGGTATAAAAGAAAAACACTTAGAGTCTAAGGATAGAAAAGACTTTTTTTTTTTGCTTTTTTTTTTTTTTTGCTTTTTGCAGAAAAGAAGAAAGCAAGAAAAATAGAAAAAATCTACCAGCAGTGGTAGATAGAAGAGTAATGAAGAAGGACAGGTACAAACAAGGGTACTTTAAGAGGGTACCGATAAACGTTAGCTAAAAAGGGAACAGAAATAGGTCAAAAACAGCAGCTAAAAGGGAGACGTAATTAGCGCAAAAGATTATGGGTGGGAGGTAGGAGTATAATAGAATTTGAAAGTTAAAAACTAAGAGCTAAGTCATGAAAAACAAACTATTAGTACTCCAAAACCTCGAGAACAGTGGGATCCGTGTCTGAAGCTGATGGCAGGAAATGAGATCTGAGGTATGTTAGGCTGGTGGAGCATTGTGGTTAAATGGTGGAACGCAAGAGTTCTTGGATCTGGTCCAATGATCTGGTAGAATTGTCTCAGTCGGATCTGAGACTCTGATCCAAGCCCCATCAGTTGAGGAATGAATGAAAAGGACATAATGTTCTCCAGATTCTGTACTGAAAATAAATAAATAAATAAACAAAACTTCCAGGACTATTAATTAGCAACAAAGAAGAGTTTGGGGAAATAAGTATGAAAAATGTTGATTCTAACTCATTAATGCCATGCTATATCAGTATAAAAACAAATGTTGTCATTGTTGCAAATATGATTAATTCTTAACCCTCAGGCTCCAAAATGAGGAACACTACCTCTCATAATGTAGAAAAAAATAGGCAAAATGGGAACGCTTACTAACACCTTCAGCTATGAAGCTCACAGGATGGCCAAATGTATTATTTTATACACAGATTTTTTGACAAGTTTATATGATTCAGTATTACATATCATGGACATCAGTTAAAAATTCTTAACACTTAATGAAGCACATATAAAAACTGCAAGAAAAAGATCACAATGAAAGTGATTAATGATATTGGCTTAATGATAGCTTTGCACCAAGGAAAGATGGCTTAAAATATAATTTTTATAAAAGTATGAATCGAATTAATAATAAACATTTTGGAATTGCTAAATGAAAACAAGACAGAATTAAGCAAAGAAATTTGTAGAATAGAGGTTAAATTTATATGAGTGAAGGGAGAAAGAAATTTTGGAAAATTGGAACCCGACAGCTCTACATAACATTTACATAACATGATTTAGAAAATATTTATGAAAACAGTACCAGTTAGAAAAGGAAATTGTTATTGAACATAGTCATTGAAAGTGTTTATCATATAAAATCCATGGAGGTGAATGAACTATTTATTATAATTAAACAGATTGGGGATGGTATTACAAAGTAAAGGAAGGAAGGGAGAAATGTGACATCTGATGAGTCAAAGTTTTAAGATTGCATCCTCGCTATTCATGCTTATGAGGTTGCATCGAACTCCTGCAGCAATCCTGTGAACTTCTGCTATTCATGGTGTTTACTGGGTAATTGGGGAATGGAAGCAGATTGCCAGAACTTTCTTCTGCATCACATTCATCACATACAGATCTAATTTGTATATAGAGTTAGTCATGAACAAACATGGAAAATATTAGAATATTATTGCATTAAAAATTATTTTTTTTCTTTTTTGAGAGTGCAAGTGAGAATTGTGACATAAATTTTATAGTAAAGGGCTTGATAGCTTGGAAAATAAGGATGGGAAGAGGGCTAAGACTAGGATTACCTACTGACATTTTTAATAAGGAATGTGTAGTGGATAAAAGCAAGAAAATGAGAAGAGTGTAAGTAGAAGACAGTATAAAGGGAAACGTCATGCTTTGTAAATTTTAATACAAATGGTATATTAGTAGGCAAAAAAGGTTTTGTAAGAGAAATCATAGTGGCAATTGCAGATCCTTTCAATAAAACGGGTTTAAGTGTTACAGCAGCTTAAAACAAGGGGGATATATTTTGATAATGTGAAAGTCCATGTTTTAGGAATGCTTTATAGAAAAAAGTAAGGACTAGGAAAAATATCTGAAAGAAATTAAAGAGAATTTTAATGTTTATAGTACTTTTAAAGGTTCCTTTGCAAAAAACGTTTATTTAATTAATTGGACATGGATGTTTTGAGATACATAGGTGGAGTGTATGGTTTGCAAAAGCAGGAAGATAAAGAATTATTAAAGTTAGGTTTCTGTTGTTATAAAGCTCCAGGTTAAATCTGGTTAAAAGTGACTAAATATCTAAGGAAAAGCAGAACGGTGTCCTGGGATGATGACAGCAATAGTACCTTTATGTACTTTACTTATGTATTATATGTTAGAGAAACTCTTTCAGAATGAAAATAGACTGTTGGAAAGCATTTTAAAAATATAAGGATGCATCGGATAGTACACAAAAAGAAAAAAGAAAACAGATTGAGGAAGAATGTCAGCTAAATGTACATCAAACAGCAGTGATGTGACAAGTTAATGTTAAGATAAAAAAATAAGTTATTTATTTTGTACCATAATAATGGAAAATTTATTTTCTGCAGCTACATGGGAAGATTTAGATATTAAGAAGTATGTTGTTAGAAGATGAAGAAAAATATTCCAAAACACACATGAACAGACAGATTTCTTACAGAGGCTATCTACAGATAAAGTTCCATTTAAAGAGAACATGAAATATAAAATGTAAGACTAAAGACTTTGAAACGAACAGCACTGTAATACAAAAGACAAAAATGAAACTTAAGCTCATAGGATATCAAAAAACAAAAAAACAGATTGTGGGAGAAAATATCAGAAATATATAGCACTAAAATATAGGAGAAATGAATATGAAAATGGTGTTGTATGAGGATTATGGAACAGAAAATGAAGAAAAAAAAAGTGGTTGAGTGCTTATGATTAGTGTGTGTGTGTGTGTGTGTGTGTGTGTGTGTGTGTGTGTGTGTGTGTGTGTGTGTGTGTGTGTGTGTGTGTGTGTCTGTGTGTGTGTGTGTGTGTGTGTGTGTGTGTGTGTGTGTGTGTGTGTGTGTGTGTGTGTGTGTAAAGAAAGATATTTGTGTCTACTCATAACCAATAATGGGTATTTAATGAAGAAATTAAAAAGTTAAGTTCTGGAGGGTGGATAAAACACAAAATACACTTTAAGTGTATTATATAAATCAGATCTTCTTCTTCTTTCGGCTTTTCCCGGTTAGGGGTCGCCACAGCGGATCACCTGTCTGCTCATGATTGATTACATAAATCAGATCATGTGCTTTAAATGTAAAGATGTCAAATATGTGTTTTTAAAATATTTAAAAAGTGTAAAAAATGTTGCTTTCCAATAAATGCCATAGTAACACTTACTTGCTTTTAATATGAGTAAGTATTACATATCACAGACATCAGTTAAAAAAGTCTTAACAGTTAATTTGTGGCAGACCCTTCTGATGTTGAACTTTGAAGAATATGGACGTTTTAAGGGTCAAAATGAGGAACATTCTTCATAATGAGATGCACTTCAGAGATATGCAAATACAGTAATTTGTTGCTGATTTAACTACTTGAAGTGTAATAATGTATATTTTATGACTGACTTTACTGACTCAGATACAGTAATGCTAGGTGCCTTACAATGTTACAGTAGCAAAATACATTACATTTTAATATATCTGTACAGCCAGAAAACATAATTTGCTTTAATTACATTTTCAGAAAAAATAATTTCATGAAAACACAATTGTCATTGATAAAGGTAGAATACAATCAGAAGCACAACTGAATGAAGCAATTTGGACTCTGTTTTTATATAACAGTATACATACATTTCCTATCACATATGTCAGCTTTGTACACTCTGATACCTTTTTAGATATATGCTTCCTGGACAGTTTCCAATCAGAAATGAATAATAGAATAAGTAAATATAAACAAGCTATCAGCTCCTGCTTTAATGCTGCAAAATGAAACCAAAACTGTACACTGGTAAGTGGTTGCCAAAATCAACCTGTACATACACAGAGATGCTATCTGGAGTCAGTGAACCAGTAAGATGAAATATCTTTATCCTGCTTTAATCTTTAATGGCATGGTGAGCTGCACTGAATTTCATTTGTAGCCTAGACAATAAAATGTTTTCTTCTTTAACACGTTGGACATTAAGATTATTCCTTTATGAAGCACTGATGCTATTTATCCAAAACCTCATTTAAATGGTACCATTTAGGTTATTCTAATGTATATGTCCATTATGATCATTATTTTTATCTTAATTTTAAAGCATGTATTTTAAAATAAATGGGATATTGAAGGATTGTCATATATTATGTACCTTTTGCAAAGTTTAATAAAATGCAGGTAACTTTATGAATATGTTTGAATTATACTTTTTCTGTTCTCTTTTAGGTGACAGAGATGTTTAAATCTATTCAAGGAGTTTATGTTTTGCAGACAACAGTTAAAGAAGAAAATGATCAGATATAACTCAAATACAAATAATTTGATTGTATAAAATACATTTAAACCATCAGATTCACTTTATTCTGCATATAAAAATGTTTTGTTTTGTTACAGTAGTGTATGGTGTACATATTTCTTTTGATAAAATAATACTTTAAAATGATTAAATAATTTCTTATATGATGGGTAATCATCATCGCAAGTGAGAAAGATAGAAACTGAACAGGCAATATAAGGACCACCTTATTATCATTCTGTAACCCATATAATAGTAGTAGTTGACAGGCTATCACAAAAAAAATGCAACATGTGACAACAGACAAACCCTTGAACTATTCTCCTTAATATTAGTATCTGTGTGTTCACATATGTGTCAGGTGGTAGTCAAGTTATATTGTACTACAGTGCATTAATATTTTTATAATAAACAGAATTGAGATTATAGTGATGTCTCACATATTTCGTTTAAAGGCTGAGTTGTTAACACAGTACCTGGTTCATAGTTTGTACTGCATTGGAGGCTTGTATGTATATAATCACTGTCATGGTGGTTTCCTGGTTAAAAGGAAAAAATTGCTCTTGGGAGAAACAAGGTCTTAACAGTCCAGGACTCCTTTTGGTCTAGTTGCAGTAAAAACAGCAGACATGGATTAGAGATTTCCTTTCCTGTTGCCTTCTTACCTAAACCAAATAAACTGCTCACACTAGAAGACATTATGCTGATATTATGTAAGCATGGCATTACCTATTTAGAGTGCCATGTTTTCATTTCACGCCCTCATAATATTGTACTACATTTTGATCAGTTAAGTATTTGTGCTGTTGCTCCTTATTGCACAATTTTTTTACCTTCTGTGAAAATAGTCTTGTTTTAAAATAATTCCCTTCATACTGTTATTATATATAATCATTAGTATTTATTTATTCTGTAGTTTTTTTAATTAAATATGTGTGATTTGTTGTATTTTAATTTCCTCATTTATAAAATTGTTTTGCTTATACTACACTCACAAGTGTAAATGCTTCCACTGAATGCATTGAGGATCAGAATCCCTAAACTGCATCTACCAAAAATAAAGGCCAAAAAAAACTTTTTAAAGTGTTTCTTCCAGTGGGAAAATCCCCCATACTCCCTAAACTTATATCTACCAACTCCAAGGACACACCAACTCAAAGAAGGGGGGAATTTCCCCCCAAAAGGCATCATAGCCAGAAAAACATACAGTGATTTCCTAAAGATGAACTCAAGTCATCAGTGGTTTGAACTTTCGGCAACTAAGCTTGATGGTTCAGTCTTCATCCTCCTCTAGGTTATCCAGTATAAATAAATAATAGATAAAGAAGCATCTTAGGATTCAAGGTGAACAATGATTGAGTGCATAAATACATAAATATTTGTTAAATATACAGAATACAAATAGTATAAAATACTGCAAAGTAGGATTCAGCAGGAACTGATTACTGGAATGACAATGATGGATGTGGTGATATAAAGAAATGAGGAATAAAAATCACAGCACATAGAAAGGGACAAGAGTTGACAGAACAAAAGGTAGTAGCTGAGAAGAAAGCTTATAAAATACAATCAAAGGTTCAAAAGTAGAAAGTAAGGGATAAGAAAGGTGATTGATGATGGTGTTCTTTACAAATCTATCATTTGGGTAATGGATGAAAGCAGAAAAAAAGAATAGTAAATAAGCAAGATCTAAGATTAGAATGTGACATGGCATGAGTAGTAGATTTAAGGATGCCATTAAAAAAACTAAATGAAGGGATGGAGATTTTCTTTTTACATTGAAGAAGACAAACTTGTAGATATGATTATGGTACAGGTCATCAACTTCAGCTTTATCAACAATTTCATTGAATCTTACTTAGAAAAAGTTAACTTACATACTTTGGGTGAAGCAAGATTCCACCTTCCTCAAATGGGGAGCTTCACTCTTGCACCTCTTTAATTTATATAGCATTCTTCAAGTCCATGCATCCTCTGGAGAAGATTAATTTCAATGACCTGATCTGTCAGCCAAGCAGGACTCAGTGAACCATACATATCCCTTGGTTCAAAGACTTGTTCAGAGACTATTAAGAAGAATAAGAAGGCTTTCTTTATTCTTAATCAAGTCATCCAAAAATGAGTTCTGCTTTATAAATTTTCCTGTCTCACACGAGTAGATCAAGTTTTCATAATAACACAACAGTATATTTTATAGGCAGTAAACACCTCATGAACCCCTAGTATGGCCCCTCTACACCTCCTTGCCATATATATGCAAATGTCCCAGTCACATCACAGTGGGGAAAAGTGAAAATTTATTATTTATTTTATTTTACGTTTGTTAACCGGGAATGTCTGACTGAGCTGAAAAGGCCCTTTTTCAGCAGAGGCCCAGGGAGAAAAGCTCCACAAAGAAAAATTACAGACACATTTAGTTATTTAGACATGATCAGTATACACACAAATTACAGGAGACATGTTTTTACAGTGGTATGCAGCACATAAACAGTTACAGTGGAGAGAACAAACAAAAAATATTCATTTTAAAAATAAAGGTAATTAATAGATTTGTGGTGTACAGCTGAAATTTGGAACATAGGTAGAATACATACATAGTACACAGGTACAGTACATACATTGTAGATTAGCCAGTGTTTGTGAGTAAAATTGAAAACTATTATCAAGTGCTCTAGATTTTGTATGTATGTGTTATCTGCTTTCACTAGCCTGGGGAGCAATCATGGCACTGCCAACTTTCCTTGAGATGTTGCCTGATGAGGTCTTCAAAAGAGTCTTTGGATGATGTGTTTTGAATGCTTGTAGGGACAGAGTTCCATTTTTTAGCCACTGAACTACTATATAGTGCATCTCCAAAGCTATTGTAGCTGTTGGTGACTTCTAGTAGTAGTTTGCTTGATGATCTAAGAGGCCTTTTGGATGAGTGATGTTGTACTAGGTTTTTGAGGACAGGACACTTATTAGAGAGGTAATAGATAGAATGACAGAGGCAGAGCTGATTGTAGGTTAGGAGGTTGGGCAGTTCAAGCCAGTGGAGCTGTCTCAAAGCAGTACAGTGATGAGTTCTATATGAGCAATTTGCAGCAAATCCCAGCTAATATGCACCACAACCTCCTTCAGTATGTCTGTGTGTTTTTTGACAAACCACAGTTAACAGAAATTGAAGAAGCCATTTGATAAACTTATCCTCGTAAGAGTGTTGGTATACCAATAAAAATGTCTACACCATAACAGAAACTACTTAAAAGGTAGTGAATGATGCTATCAGGTAAAGTTATTGTTAAATGTTTTCAGTTAATGAAATATAATAGTTTCAAGGACACTTTTTAATAATGGTATACTTGTAAGACAGCTGGAGGATGTGTTCACCTATTTTTTCTTGGCATTTAAATGCAATGAACATCTCCGTGGGAGTTGGTCATCATATGATGACGGGACTTCATACAGATTAGATGTTTAGAGGGAGGCTTGGTGATCATATGTGCTTGTAAATTTTAAATTGGTATCTGATGAAGTTTTTAATGAAAAAACAAGAGCGCTTATCTTTGGGAATTTTAACTCTTGTGGATTATATGTGTGAATAAAGTTTACTGATACATACTCCACTGACAACATTCCTTTCTTGTGATTTTGATAGTTTTTGAAGGTCTTGTTCATTTTTCAAAAGAAAATATGTCGCCAGTCTGATGGAAACCTTTGTGTTGTAAGATGTCCCCTATTGCAGGATAAGTCAAATATTGATGAGGACAGTGGTTCCAAACAAAACTACATGAGGAAGACTATCATATGTAGAGGAAGAAAAGTAATAAGGGTGATGGAATTATATTTAAAATCAGCAGCTTTTATGATTTACTACTAAAGGCTTTTAAGTAATTTGATGGGTGATTCCAAGAATCTAGGTGACTAAAAGATGAAATAATTTCCTTCTGATAAATTTTAGGGAAAAGGCAGTTAGAGATCCTGTCATCTGTACGTGATTATAATGGATATCCCTGATTTTGGCTCAAAATTTGTTCCAGCAAAGTAAAATTAATGATTTATTTATTTATGTATGCATTTATTTATTTATTTGTTTGTTTATTTATTTATGTATGTATGTATTTATTTCATCAAACAATGAAGATGAAAGTCAGTAGGTAGTACTTATATTAAAGTTACATACTTATTATACTTCAAAAAATATGCATCTTTCACAATCCTTCATTTATTCATGTTTTATGATCGAGGTAGCTGGTAGATCGTAGTGGACCCATTTCAGCCACTGCTCTTAGATACAAAGAGTGTATGCAGAGTACTTACAAACAGAAAAGATTAACCCCCAGATTTAATAAACTCCAGGTAGGAATAGTGTAAGGCCTACATGGAGTGAACTGTGGCCATGTCTGCAGCTCCCCCTTGACAGTGTGCCTTGCATATTAATGAATGCGTGCTACTGAGGGAGAGCCATTTAACACAGTTACTGAATCAGTGTAGGGGGTGTGTTACAGTGCGTGAAGATGAGTAACACAACCCCTGCACTATCAAAATACTGGATGGCACTGAAATATAAATCAAAATGTGTTGATTATCCCAATTTTCTTTTTTGCAGGGGGTGTATTACAGTGTGTGTGTGTGTGTGCGTGTGTGTGTGTAACACACTCCCTGCACTGTCAAAGTGCCAGATGGCACTGAAATATAAATGAAAAATATGTTTGCCTCCCCAATTTTCTTTTTTGCAGGAAGTGTGTTACAGTGTCCATAAGACACCCCCTGCACTGTCAACATGCTGGATGGCACTGAAATATGAGTAAAAATGTCATTCCACCCCCCTTTTTTTTATAATTTTTCCCCATGTTTGCACAGTGTGGCACTTAACAATGAATACATGCCAGACATCTAAAAATAGAAACCGGATGCTTTTAATTTTAATGGAAAATGTCACATTTAAGCATAGCTGAGTGGTTTGAGTGGTGTGGCACATTGTTCAGCAGTGCTTAAATGTAACTGAAAGCTATATAGAAATGTATAGCTGAAATTTTTCACATCCATGTTAGTTGAATGGTTAGAGTCATGGCCTTGTGTGCAGTAGGTCCATGGTTCGAATACACATAAACCATTCAGCTTTTACACCTGATAGCATTCATTTATATTTACATATTTTTTTATTGACGTAGTTATTGATATTTATTAAGTGAGTTAGTCCAGTTGGTGCAAAAGCCCATTTTCAGTGGAGATATGAGGAGAAATGCTCCACTTACACACAAGTGTCCAATACATTACAGTCATACCCCAAGATAACCTAATTAAAATACATACTGTTAGGTTATGTAAAGTAAAATACATACACATAATAATAAAGTATCATCAATGAGCAATTAATGTCAATATATTTTTATTTATTATAAAAATCTAGTTTGCCCTTAGCTAAGCTCTGCTAAGCAATCCTAAGCCAAGCCAAGCAATGCTTAAACAGGACCTGTTTTAGCAGTACTTAGCAATGCACAGCTCTGCTTATCTGGTTTGGGCACTGCTAAGCAGTCCCAGGTTAAGCAGTCCTCAGCTCAGCTAAGCTGGTTTGTGCACCGCTAAGCATTACTAAGCATTGCCAGTTTAAGCACTGCTCAGCTAACCTTGGTGGGTGTGAGCAGTGCTAAGCTTCACTTAGCATTTTTAAAATTGTCCAATGGCAGCAAAAGGTGGGAAAGCAGCTTGATTTAAGCTGAACAGGTGGGAATACAGACAGAACCTGTTAGAGTTTGACCTGTACAGGAACTATGGTATGTGTTAGAGAGGGTGCATGCTTTTGGGTGCAGTGCTGGGGCATTTTGGAGTCCAGGGTAATGGTCGGGCTGCTTGTGAAAGACCATGACAACCATCTGCTGCAGGGCCTGTACCAGGGGTCTGAATACAGATGAGAGGCCTGAGACCAGCTGGCATGAAACCTCACCACTGCAACTGGCATCCCCCCCCACACTGCTGAGCAGGTGTCATCACTATGACACCCTGAAGCATAGGAAGGGGTGGGGGGTCTCTTGGCCCAATGGATCCAAGAAGCTCAGGACCACAATGCCCCAGAAGTTTGTAAGTATAGGTACCATCCATTTACCAAATTCTAGTATGAATATCTGATAGACAGGTATGCATAATGGTGTGTTTTCCCCCCTCAACTGCAGAAGAGAGGGCTCACAACCTATAAGCCCATGCAGGGTGCCTGGCCAGAATGTGCTGAGAGTGTAGTGAGTACAGATCTGTCTTGCAGTATATAATAATCTAATTATGAAAGAGTACAGTACTAACTGCCAGTTACTATATTCTGTTGTGAGTGTACTGCAATGAATGTGTTCATAGACCTGCACTGATATAACTGAGTATTGTCAGGTACAGTTCAATATACATGAAAGCATGAAGAGGAAAGAAAGTTAATACTGTATTAATACAGTCTGGGAATAACATGTGTATACTGTATGAATAATGCATGTTGTGGTAATAAAGTACATCGGCATTCAAAATGTGAAGGGAAAACATTAACTGCATTCCTAATCTACATTAAATAAACTATAACTGCAGTCAGAATTGTGAAGGAAATAAAGTTCATACTGCATAGATTGTGCAATAACAGCTGTCTTTCAGCCCCTGCATTATTTAAAGTGTAGAACAATAAAGATTGTCAGATATATACCAATCACTGTGTCATGTTACCCTCAATAAAGCTGTGTTCTGCCAATTGTTGTGTGTATTCTGGGCTGTTGTTCAAGAAATCGAATATTACAGGTGCTGTGAAGTAAACATGAGTATAACACCATGAAGTGACCAAAGGTTGGCCAATAAAGAACTGTTATGCTAAATTGTAGATGTGGAGCTGTACTATAAAATATAATGCAATATGATATTTGTTCTGCACTAAGATCTGAACCTAGAGTAGTACTGTCTAATGTATTGACATGTGTTTCTCCCAGGATTGTCTTATGTTAACCTTTGCCTTTCAGTTATATGCATTCCTGAATACAGGTATGCTGATGCAGGCAGGTATGAAACTGCAATAGCTCTAGACTGCAAATATACCATCTGCAAATGTATATGAGCCAGGTAGGCAGCCCAGCACCCTGATATGGTCTGTATGGGTTCAGGCGCCTAGCCAGGCGCGACACATCCTGTGTGGGTTGGCTTGGGGGACATGGAAGAAGTGACATTCAGCTGCAGTGATATAGCTGTTTGCAAATTCCTGTGGACAAAGAGAAGTACACCCATGCTCACAGCTTTAATAACCAAATGAATGGAATGGAAGAAGTAATGAAGCATGAGGCAGTGTACAGTGTACAGTATGTATAACATGTAACTGTAGATGTGCTACAGCATGGCTACAGCAAGGAGGAAATGCTGATACCGTAGTCAACAAGTATGCTCGGCATTAAGTATAGGTTTTGCCCTTGTGACACTAGACACTGTGAAGGGTACACACTCCACACCAAACACACCAATTATAAAAGCATTGTGCACATGCACCTTACTGCCACTGCCCTGCCATGCCCTGCCAGCCTGCCCCTGATGCCTGCCATATTCCTACGTTCCTATCATTCCGCTGGGGATGGTGGACGTGCCATTGTCTTGGGCATTTGCGCGTGTACCACTGTGCCCACAGAACAGAACTATTAAACAGCCCATTCTGCAGCTGAATGTTGCTATGCATCTCAAAGCAGTCAAATGTACCACAGGAAATAATCTCACTCACCTGTGCCCGAACCACATGTGTCAGGGTGCCCTAGGTGCCTGACATTTCCCGTGGGGGAATGACCCAGGGACATGTATTGAAGTGATACGAAGCTGCAGGAGTATATGGCTGTTTGTACCTTCCAATATGCTAGTAGCAACAACCAAGCCAACCCTGCACAGCTCCAAATACTAAAATGAATGGGTGGTAGAAGAAGTAATGAGTGTTGTGCTGCAGTGTGTACAGTACATGTTTGTTTAAGCACATGATGCTGAAGGCATTTATGTCACCTGCAGGACACTGGACTGCAGCCTAGACACATTGTGTATTTGTTTTAGGTAAGGCTCCTAGACCTAGACACTGTGAAGGGGTACTCCACCACACACTCTGTACACTGAATTGTGCACTGCATTTGCCTGCCGCTGCCCCTGTGCCCTCTGGCTGCTGATAGCTGCCATATGCTGCCATATTCATGCCCCCCTGGGCATGTGGGGACTGAACTTCCCCTGTGCATTTGGTTTCTGAAAATTTGCAGCAAGAATTTTGACCAGTTGTATTTCTCTGCAGCTGATGTTACGCTGAGCATTTCCGCAGCTGCCATGTACCACAGGCAGTCAACACATAGGAAGGCCACCTGTGCCTTCTGCCCCCCGTGCCAGTTCCAGTGCCCAGCCCAAGGCAGACATTTCCCCCGCGGGTCAATTTAACTTTGTGACACACCACATGGCTGAACATTCATTCTAAGAGAAATAAATGAAGCTGCACCCTGTGGACAAAGAGAAGTTGCACATGCCATGCCTGAACAACCAGAAGAGTGAATGATGGCTGTGGCAGTTTAATAAATGAAAGTGTGCTCTGCATGTAAGTACATGCTGTTGTTACTACAATATAGTAGAAGGTGCTGGTAAGTGAAGGAAATCCTGTAGTGCACTGTAGTCACATTTATGTCTGCAGGTGTGTTTTTAGTACTTTATGTGACACTATGTGTGCAGGGTACTGCTATGCCACACCTAAATGGGGTGCCATTGGCTGCCGCATGCAATTGCCACTGACATGCATGCCAGCCCTCCTGCCTGTGATGCCTGCTTGATTCTGTTTCTTTTGGTTGTGATGCCATTTACTATGATGCATTACATTTAATTTTTGGTTACTGAAACTGTGGGCATGCATTTGTTTTTGTTTGCTTTTTTGCAGCAGGCATGGGCCCATTTAAAGCCTGTCGCCTGAATCCTGAAACTCTGGGCCTTGTCTCCAGTCGCTGTTAAATGTCCTCACCGCCCGGTTTCCCAACCCTGCATGGTGCAGGGTGCTTCAGTGCTCACACATTTGTGTTTGGTATATTTAATCAGGGAATTTGAAGTGAGGCCTCAGCTGCAGTAGTAGCCATTCAACTCAATTGTGAATTCTGTGGAGAAGAGAGACACACCACATACACCATGCTCACAGCTAATTGAAATCAAAACAGTAAAGGAAAAAGTGCAATGTACTACTGGTGCCAAAATGAAGTAACAATGTGTTATAATATTACATGTAGACAGTGCTAAGGGGTGAAGGAAACAGACATGATACTTGTAAAGGCACTGCTGTGCCTGCTGTGTTTTAGGTAACACTCCCACACTCTCCAGAAGGGGGTCTGCACACACAGGCCATAAAAAACTACTGTTTCGTGGGCAATGTTTTTTACCGCCTGCTGATGCCCCCTCTGCCACCCTTGCCGGTGCCTCCCGCCTGATGCCCTATGTTCCGCCTGTGTGCGCGGTATTGTTTCATGGCTGCTGCTTTCTTCAGGTGTGTTTGGTTACTTCTGAAACGTATTGATGTCTCACTGGTGCCCTGCAGTGATTTGCTCTCAGCCATATACAGCTCTAGCCATCTGTGAAAGGATCCACTTGCCCCTGTGGCAAATAGGGAACGGTCTGTATAGATCACACATATTCCCACCCATAAGGGGTTGTGTACATCTGCATTCCCAGTATTAATACACAGTTCACCTACTATTTCTATCATGCATGAATCTCATGCATGTATGTTCAACTGTCACTGCAGTCTTGTGTGACACTCTTCCTATACTACCAGGTCAGACCTTGTCACCAGGTGAGCTTTAGGCACATATCAGTCAATCACCACACACTAGTGGCCCAGTAGCTCAGTGCGGTAAGCAATAATTATGTTATTCATTTTTCCACACACAGTCCGGAGTTTGAATCTAGGAACAGGTACTAAGATATATTTATAGTAACAGACAAGTAGTACTGACTATTTATAGAAACAGTTATGTATTGTTAATAGATATTCTCCCCATAGGACATATAGGTAAATACATGTCTGTAATAGCTGTATGAAGGGTATACTAATGTCTGTGTCCAGATGTACTACTGCATAAACAGCATTGCTTAGCAAGGTGATAAGACTCTATTAAATAAAACGTCATGAAGTACACTACTATTCCAAGTTAAGAAGACAAATTAAATGGTCTGTTGGCATGGCTGTATGCCTGGTGCGTCTGTGAATGTCTTCTGATAGTCTAACCCCAGGCCTGCCAATGATGGCTTGATAAGTGTAAACTCTCTGTATTGTGCATGATACATGCCTCTCAAGTGTCATGCTGTCACAGATAGTGATCACTGTTACCAAAAACCTTGGCTGCAGATATAAAATCCAGTCGAAGTATGCTAGTAGCACACTCTCACAACATCAGTGCAGAGTACACCTTGGTAGTCATATATGTTCCATTAACTTGTAGTAGTCCCCTGTAGTTTTGTACCTGTAGGTGTTACAGCTTGGCCTATACCATCCCATGCAGACAGCTTGAGAGGTATGTACATGCTACATAACTTATAGGGCACTTGTAGACATAAAGTAAAGGCAGACCTGTAGAGTATAAAGCAGTACTGTTGTGAAAAATATAGCCTATAAAGGTGGTAATGGAATGTCTCTCCCCCCACCCTTTATCTGCATCACAAATTATTATTCTTATACTACGGGTATTGTTTCATTTTCACATATGTTGTTCTCAAAACCTAATGTTGTGCCTTGTGTTGTATTATTGGTTATATATTACAATGGTTGCATACTAACATACCTTGTTGAAACACCAATGTTGTTGGCCTTTTGCCTTAACTGCTACTGGCATGCTGTTACAATACTGACTGTTATACCACTTATGCCTGTGTTCTGCATGCTTTGCAATTTAATTGTTCTGGGTTGATTGGAACACCCATGCATGGTGTTATAACTAATGTTTAAATGTTGTGTTCATGAGTAACCTGTACACATTGAAAAAAACCTCAACACAATAGCACAATTGGGTAGGCCGTTTCCAGCGGACCCACCTACCCACGTCATCTCACCATGGCACTGGGTCCCAGCACGTCTGGAACCCAACCTGGAGCTGCCCCCTCTGCTGGTCTTGCACCACCCACAGGTGGAACTGCCTCAGGGGATGAGGCCTGTCCCCCCCCGGATGCTGGCCCAGAGAGGGAGTGGTCACCCAGAATAGGCTACCATGGATGGTGTACAGGGTTATCCAGCGTGATCTGGATGATTGACTGCACCAGACTGAAGACTAACTGGCACACCTGGAGGGATAGGGCAGCCCCAATGCCCATCCCCCAACACAGCCCCTTTCAGGGCTGTGAAGGTACAGTGGTGACTGCCCATGGGTGGGGAACTCAGTCCCACTGTCACCATCTGGAGGTACTTGGCCCTCCAATTCCCAAACACCCTCCCAGTCTACGGTGTTTACCCTCCTCATGTGTCATACACTACTCCTGTCTTGTCTGTCTTCAAAAGCAACCTGTCCTATCCAACTTACCTTCCCAAATGTACCTATAACCCTTCCCCAACATTCCACTTTTACCTTAAAAAAAAGAAAAAGGGCATCTGTCCAACAAAAAAAACATTGCCCCATACATAGCTCTTTCACTGCCATGTACACTGCCCACAATTAATCAATACAGCAATTAATCAATATAGTTATGTCATCCACACCCCTGTCTCTGGGATGTGAGGCTCCAAATTCTAAATTGTCCACTACCTGCACAATTGTTGCTGTACAAGAAATGGAGAGCTATCGTCCTTTCCTACACATCCCTACTTGCCTTTCACATTGTTTTCCCCCTGTTTGCCACATTTCACCACTGCCTTATCACCCCTTCTTTCTTTTCTTTTTTTGGAATTAGTGCGGGTTTAAGCGGACCTAAGTGGTGCGCCGCTTAAAACTGCTTTAATCCCCTTATCTTATTCTGACACTGATCCAGGACCCTCTTGACTACAGCATAGTGCATTAACTCATTAGGCTACTCAGCTTTTGAGAGCACCTCCTGTTGTTATAAATATATCATGCATTCCACTGATGTAACATCAGCAAAAATATTCACCCCTGCCAAGTACTGAAGCCAGGATCATGTCAACAACAGTATAGTGTATTAGTCCCCTAGGCCACTCAGCTCTGAAGACTAGCTACTGTTTCTATAAACATATCATGAATTGAAATGATGCACATCAGCAAAAACAAGTACACCTGACAAGTATTGAACCCAGCACCCTGTCAACTGCACTCAACTGCGAAGAAAAACTGATGTTTTTACAAACATATCCTGATTGCCAGTGACACACTACTTCTACGTATAATGGGATAAATTACAGTGTACTTGGGCCTGTGATGCAGGCACCGAACTAGTACACAGCCAGATTCATGTTAATGGATGTACATGAGGCCTACGATATCAGGTAGAGCTGACAACTGCACAGACTGTTGCAGAATGTCCACAGTTGTGCCACCTACTTATGGCATGGTTGTCATAAAACCTATTCTGTGTGCTGAAGTATTGGCAAGTCAGTGCAGACTGAAGTTACAAAATCATAACAGAAAGGTCAGTGTCACATGTCATACCCATCTGAACACACATATTCATGCGAATCCTGTGTAACACACTGTATGCATGCACATATGTCTTGCAACTACACCTGCCATAATAATGACTCAGTAGATCTATCCGCTACATTCCTAGCATGTGTGACATCTGGACACCCACAGTCCTGACCCACAGTCCAGTCTGTTGCACAACAACTACATGCTTGTCAATACAACATAGAAATAACTGAGCCCTGCAATGTCCAGCAGAACTGGTTGCTGCTACAACAGTCACTATCACCCACAGTAGCACATTAAAGGCCTGTAGGGTGGGACACATGTCACAGCATATGTACCAAAGGCGCATGCCTCACCTGAACTGTTATGGGTACCTCAACATGGTTATGCTGTGAAAACAGAGCTGACACTGCTCCCTCGCTGACATATACAGCTTCCTGTCCCCCAATATGTTCACAATCCCCAGTATAACCCCTGGCCAGATTACAGCAGCTGCAGTATGTTACACATGCAGCAATATGTTCAGCTACCTGCTACAGACCTACCCTACTTCCCAAACACCTAGAACAGGGCATCTATACCACACCCATACATAAAGGGTTGGGAGGATGGTCAGGTGACACAGAGATGTGTCACAGTCTCCTCCTACAAACATACACAGTTGATAGACCAATGTCAACTGCAGCAGCATACACATTCAGATAAAAAGGATGTATGACACTCACATCTGCCTGTCTCCTTACTGACCTCAACACACATTGTTAAACAGTAAATTGCCACAGAATCTGAAACTCTGTAAAGAATGGGCAAACATAGCATGCAAAACTGTGGACATACCACATCAATCCAAACAGTGGACAGTATTTCTACCTACCTTCTGTGATGCTGTAGTTCCCACACCATAATAATGCCCTCCTCACAGGGCAGGAAAAGGGTCAAGGCCTACATGAACACCTTAATTATAGCACTGTGTTTGCATGCCATTTGCTAATGAAAATGCAGTCCAGCTGTTCTGGATGCTGTTAGCAAGTGGAGTCACAGATTGGTGCACAGACAATCACCTGTTCATTAGCATTACTTACAAAAGGCAAGGTGCTGCCTATGGTAAACAGGCTTGTGACTTTCTTCATGAAGACAGACTGCACTTTCCTAGGAAAACTACCACTGGATTTCTGCTCACAAAGGAGTACATCACTATACCAGGTATATCATGGAATTCCCCATGTAATGGAATGCAGATGGGGGTATGCAGTCATGCGAAATATGAATTTCAACAGTAGGTCTCAACAACATATCTTGGAATAACATGTTGCTGTTAGTCATCTCTCAAGCACCTACAGTCTTCCTTATTGGCTCTTTCTGCAGTGACATAGACCAAAGCTCTAGCCTCTGAGTCCCCCCAGCAATGGTCAGCTCACAAATGAATGCTACTGGATTGTCTGTTGTACAATAGTGACAGTAACTGCTCGTGGATACAGCTGGCTTATCACATCATGTACTGTCAGTGAGCCCCTCTCAGTCTGTGAATGTCATACAGGCATAGTTCACACTTTGGCCAGGTGTCCCTGACTGTTCCTGACATACTCTGGCTAGGTCACTGTGTACGCCACGCCTGTATCTCATTGCCTGACAGCTATGGCTAGAGTACCTGGTGACCTCCTTCAGCAGGACAGGTTGTAGACAGTAGTAGTGGGGGGGGGGCACAGGCTCCACCTCAGCAACAGTGTGTACATATTGAGCATACAATGTAAGGGAATGAATACCATACCAGATATTAATGCACCATTACTGTATTCTGAGGGTTCTGACATGTCACAGGCACATTCCCCACAATCTGGGAACAACCATTACATATTGTTCAACTAGTTTCCAGACATCCACATTTGTTGGGCAGGGATCCACTTATATCAGGCACATATACACATTCCGCAAATATCTGTGTACTGCAGATGTCGGACACCTATGAGCAGGAGACCCTACACCACATTTGCACTGCTTTCAGTTATTGTGTAGCGCAGCTGTTGCTGTAATGTCAACATACACTTGTAGTACCACTCACCTATTTGTCGAATGGTGGTTATATGACATGGTACTGTAACGTTGCCCATAGGGGACACACCACAATAGATGGTAGTGATGTGTGTGGACACATAACAACACAGTCTGTCACAGCACACAGGCCATAACTGGTATACCTAGGATCATACAACGTTACTAGGCTATGAGCCCTGAGCCCCGATAAGCCTAGGCCAGATGTTAGCCCATGAGTATGCAAGGCAACAGCTGATGCCCTAGTCCAACAGGGACACAGGTGGTATCCCAAGGGTGTATGTGCTGTTAACCATCCAGTTATCCAGGTTTCACCTCCAAAGAGGTCAACTGAGTGTAACAGATATAATCCCTTCCTTGACAAAGCCTAACTGTGCATGATGGAGTGTGTGGAGGTTGCCAATGTCCTTGTTAATGAGGTTGACTATAAACTGTGCTATGGCCTTGTAGATCAGCTTAGTGAGGCTGATGGGTCTGTAATGTGACAGATTGGTGGATGCGTCAATTTAGTGTAAAGGGGTGACAGTGGTTGTCCTTCACACAGATGGTGTAGGTGACAAAGGCGGTAGTCAGGCATCCTTTGAATACAGTGCCTTATGGTGTTGCAAGGTCATGCTTTGGGTCATGTAGAATGCATCCTGTAATGTCATTGGGTCCCATGGTGGCTGTATACCATGACTTTCACATGGCAGTGGTGACCTGTTCCCTACATATAGGAGAAGGGTCAGGTACTGGGGACATCCTGATGTACTAATGGGGGGTAGGGGTGAAGCCTACACTGACTCTGTCAGGCATCAAGAATTCTAGACATACAGCACTGGTATAGCTGGTGTCCTTGACCACCACAAGTGAGCAGATTTAAGTGCTTCCTCTGATGTTGCAGACATATGTGCAGAAGGGGAGATGATTGTCTGTAGTTGATGTCAACAATGTGGGCTCTGGGTTTGCTGTGCAGGTTTCCAGGAGTGATCCCATTCACTTATTCATGCTAAGGAGACATTGCTCCAAAATGGGCACCTGCTGCAACTTTGTCTCACACAGCAGTATATCATCCCTGTTATAGACACTATTTCTTGCAGATGTCCACCAGACAGGTGTATTTATCCTTGCAGAGGATGATGTAATCTTGTTGGGTATACCTGACTCCATGAATCTACACAAATGCACTGATAGCTCTTGTGTGTACGTGTGGATACTGGTACTAGTTCCTACAGAGAGGTTGGGGGCTGTGAAGCTGTGTATACCACCCTCCAGGAGGCTGTATTCCATGTTGGTGGTGTATGTATGTGATATTGTGGGAGATGGTGACTGCAAACATGACCGCATGATGGTTACTTTGCCATGGAGGATGATACTATAGAGATGCTGCAGTGGTAACCCATTTTGTGTAATATCAACTCCAGCACACCTTCATCTCATGTGGGGGTAGCCCCTAGCTGCACAGAGGTGTTTGTAATACCACTGTTGATGGCTCTCTGTCCATTTGTGTGCTTGTATGGGTACATCTCCCAGTGTATGATTCGGTCGTTCAAGTAACCCAGGGTTAGGGTACAGACTCAAATCCTAATACAGTTGATGAGATCCATATAGGCAGAATGGGCTTCCTGGTCACATGCAGCAGCCGGTAGCTAGCTATCATTTGAATAGGTGTGTTGGCAATGGTGAACTGCCCCTGCAATGTCCCCTGTGCATCTTATTGCCTGTTCTGTGTGGAGGTGTGTATGTGTCTCATATATACTGAAACCCCATGTCCCATGGCATTATCGTCCACACTTTGGGGTCTAACTGTATGATAGGATGGTTGATCAGGTAAGGCTGGGGTGCTCTCTGCAGCTTTGTACCATGTATCTGTGATTGCACAGATGTCAGCAATTCCAAGGTTAAGAATGCTTGCACTCAGGGCAGAGTCATGTGTAGATTCCTAGCATTTACCAGTATGGCCTTCATTGTGTGCTGTGCTGACAGTTTTATGTTGGTAATGATAACCTCATCACTTTTCCTAATGAAGGCACTATGGGGTGGCCAGGAACCAATGCCAGACATATGAAGGCCAGTTGAGAGAGATGGAGGCCATCTCTGGCAAAACATCATGGTCTGTTGACCCTATCATCCCAGGCTCGCAGGTACTGGAACCCCATGGAATTTCACACGATAACAGGCCACATGTTAAGGTCGATCATTTCCTGATTGTATTGCAGCATCAGTCTGGGTGACAGCATAATGCTGCATAAGGCTAGGGACATACCTGCCTGGGACACATAATCAGTGTGCTTATTCATGTCTCACTGCATACAGTCCAGGGAGGTACATCTCAAGTCAGGCATGTCAACATGGACTGTGACAGAATCATGGCAGTACCTGTTGGTGGGAGACAGCAGTGCATATGTGATATGATGGATTCTGTCACCTGACACACAAGTGACTGTGACCATCCACATATACAGACTGGTGAGAGGCAAATCAGTGTGTCTCCCAGTGGAGTCTACTATGTGTAATATGTTTGATATGTGGTGATGCCTTAGTGGCTGTGGGACACAGGTGTGTGGCTATGTGCAGTATATGCTGTGTAGGGCTGTAACATGCACATGTGGATTTGCCTCGGAGGTCCCCTTTGTTTGTGGATGTGTATATTGAGGACCTCTGAATATGTGTGTCTGTGCTGTGTAGGTGTGGGTGGTGTGAGAGGTGTACTGACTGTGTCAGCAACCTGCACAGGACAGATATGCAGTATTGACAGGGAGAGAGCATGGACTGTAGGTTCCTAATGTCATTGCATCTCTCCCACAGTGTGTTGCTTGATGCTGATTGTAGACGGTTGTCCGTCCATGTACATGAGGCAGGTGCTACACTGTGCCAGGATGCCCATATCAACCAGACTGGCAGGGAAAACTGTAGGAGATTGTCCAGCCATATATTCCAGAATCTGAGGGAAGGAGGCCAGGAAGACCTAAGGGGTAGGCCTACAACCCAGGTGCTTACTACAACAGTAGGAGGCTGACACCACTGCATAAAAGGTAGACAGGCTATGAACAAGCAGTAATAGATGCAACAGGAAAATGCATTTGAACACCTTATATGACATGCAGCAAGTAGCAGGAAACATCAAGATCAGGAGGACAATGCATGATGTTTTGCCACTATGTTACTTATAGCCATATACCTATTGTGGTGATAGATGGTGGAGTATGATGTGGGAGTTAGTGGTAGATAGTGCTGGCAAATGTGGATGTGCAGAGTGTGTACATAATGATGAGAGATGTATGTAGTCCTGTGATGTGTTCACCTCTTCATGTCTTTCAGGAGAGATGCACCACCGTAGGAAGCCACCTTTCTCAGAAGAAGAGACTGCCACCATAATTGATGCCCTGAGACACCATCACCATGTCCTGTCATCAAGGACTTGCCATAATCAGTAAGAAGGTGCTGCACTGTGGGCAGACCTCATGCCATAGGTGAATCATGTGGGCCATCTGTACAGGAGCTATGAGCAGGTCTGACACCGGGCCACTGATATGATACATCATACACAGCAAAGGGCTACAGCTGTGGCCAGGGAGTGTGCTGGCACTGGTGGAGTGCCTGCTATACAACACCCACTCTCAGCCATAGAGGAGTTCCAGGCAAACTTGAGTTCAACCACCAGCTCACAAGAATCCAACACACCATATGTCGTGGAGGTGGGTGGCAAAGTTCCACAACTGAGCAGCATCCTAAGTGTCCTATGGTCATTACTTTAATACTGTAGCATTCATAGTGGCAGCCTCTGCATACCTGTACACATATGCTATGTCAATCTGCATTTCTGGGGTGGAGTTTGTAATGCACACATGTGCGCACATATTGTGAATGTCAGCTATGTGGATAGTATCACAGTTTGTACTGTACATGTTAATATATGCACATATTATCCTGTACCAATGTCCCATTTGTGTCTGCTGACAATACCTCTCCCCCATAAATCCATAGGTACCTCTGGTGTGGCCAGAGTCCACCATCCTGTACCCGGTGAGTGTGGAACTGTTTTGTTATGGCTCATCTATACCCTAGGCATGTTATGGGATGCCAGTTTGCCATTGGCACAACTGTTAAGCTTAGCCATATTGCAATAGTTGCATGTTCACTTGTGGAGAGGTTCATTGCAGTGCATTACATTGGTAATCACAGCAGTATAATTGCAGGAGCTGTAACATATTAGCACATATTTTTGTGAATGTGTAAGCAGTCTACTATAAAAGGGTGCATTCCTATTGTGGAAATAGGTGCACTGTGTTTTAGGTGAAGGTCCATCACATACACTGATATGTCACTTATCTCACAGGTGTATAGTACTAGCAACATTAAATGGATATAGCTGCACTGCATGTTGTTAAGGGCCTTACTTGTATGTGTCTGTTGTGGTCTGTTTGTGTGTTGTGCAGGGCATCACTCATAAGGTGCGGTCTGTATAATGCATTTGTGGCACCTCACCTGTGTGTGTGTGTGTGTGTGTGTGTGTGTGTGTGTGTGTGTGTGTGTATGTATGTGGATCAGCAGACATTATAATGTAGGAATTAATGTAGTCATATTGTCTTCCCCTCACAGGTGACATTGGGGGTTGGAGTGTGTCCCCTTAACAATTTGATGTCAGTGTCTCATCGGACTCAGATGATGATGGTGGCCATAGTAAGGCACAGGTGGTGTTGCTGGGGGCTGAATCTGTCCCATTGGTTGACATCCCACTTTCTTCACCAATGTCCCCGCACACGTCAGTATGCCCACACATATCCAGTCCCAAGCAGCCACAGATATTGGACAGTCAGAGAGTGGTGGCATTGAACAGGAAAGTGTGGTGACTGTGGCATCTGTGACTGCAGACACTAGCCATAGCCAGACAGCTGACAAGGTCCCACAGAGGTTGATTGACAGGGGTGCTCAAAGGAGGACTGATGCCCATCCAGCACCTGTCAGAGGTTTCACAGCACATGTCACCTGATGCATGTTTTGGTCTGTCATGGGGGCCCAGGCACATTGTGAACAGTACACCAGATGCTTAGGGTCATGGATACCACACTGCCTGGCATACATGACTCCCACCACAGCATTGGTGATGCCTTACGTCATTTCACTGATGTAGTGGATAGACGGTGGGGTGCGACATTGTCAGTCCTTAACTATGCAATGTCTGTGCTTGAAAATGTGGTGGAAGTAGGGTATTGAACATGTGGATGTAGGTCAGCAACATCAGCTGGGAGCCCATGTGGCCATGCACAGCCACACTTTGTAGTGGCAGTACCACCAGCACTACCAAAGGGAAGGTGCTGTTCACACCACAACATGGCAGGCCATGGGCACATGGTCCTAGGTGGTCCCTCGAGGGACACAGACCCAGCAGACACCAGTCAAAATCAGCAAGAAACACTGCATCTAGCCCTGGGCATGGTGGTGCCAGTGCCACTCCTGGAGGAACCCTTTCCCATGTTTGTGGCTGGAGATGGTGAACTGTACATTCTGCCATGTACAGTCCACAGCTGTCCAACATACCCATGTGTAAGGCTGTCACATGGCTTGACTGTGTACATGCACACACTCACACATCACTGTCACATGCAGGTCACCACCAGACACACACAGCTCCTCTCCATGGCCCAGCTGAACAGCACCCCTCCAGACACACACACACACACACACACACACACACACACACACACACACACACACACACACACACACACAATATCAACTGTGTGGCACAGCCTAGGCCTTTGGCAAGCCCACCCCACACCCTGTACATGTGATGATACCTGTGCCACATCCCTGTCATCCATGCCATCGATGCAGGGACATGTTAATATGTGTCTGATGCACAGAGTGAATATAGTACACTTAATGGCAGTTTGTAGTGCAATAGTGCTATGCCCTGTAAGGTGCTGTCTGCTGGCAATTGTCATGCATACACATCAAAGTTTATGTACTTTTGTCCATGATGCTGTATTCCTGTTAGTATTGCTGACTGACTGTTGTCTCCCAGACCTTATCCTGTTTCTGTTCCAGGTGTCTGTGTGTCTACACCATGGGGGTCTGCTGCCAATACAGCAGCTCAGGATGGCATAGTGGCAGCACAGAAATGTGACATCGCCAAGGTATGACTGAATATGTGCATGGTTACTTAGATGCATATATGTAGAACAGAGTGCGATGGACAATGGGGGTGGACAGCATAATCTTGCATACATACCCCTTGACACAGCATGTTACTCTTGATACATGTCACCTGGGAGTTCCGTAGGATCACAGGTTC
This sequence comes from Protopterus annectens, assembly GCF_019279795.1. Taxonomy (NCBI): domain Eukaryota; kingdom Metazoa; phylum Chordata; order Ceratodontiformes; family Protopteridae; genus Protopterus; species Protopterus annectens. Next base: position 626,230,405 of record NC_056729.1, on the reverse strand, counting down.
ATAAGATCATAGAACGTTACTAGAGTGATGGCCTTGGGTCCCTTACAAGCCTAGCCATTACTTTATTCCTGAAAGAATGGTCAATCAGCACATGTTGTCCCTGTCATTGAGGGAAAGAGGTGAGACCTCTGGGACAGATTTGTGGTTTCCTATGCACTCATCATGGATGCACCTGATGAGGATCTGCATGGTACTCTGTTTGACATGTCTGGGAAAAGCATTCCTCAGACAGAGTAGCCACTGGAAGACAAACCTGTCTTTCCAGTAGGTTTTGTTGATGCCACATATCAGATTCAGGCCTGTTATGCTGGTAATGTGCAAACAGTTAGACTCACATATATGAGTCAGCTGTTGAAGGGCTGGGTACAACATTGGCATCTATGCATGCCACAGCCCACCTGTGGACACCCTGTCTGATATCAAGAGGAGCACTACTGATTTGAGGCTGTCTGCATGGAACAGGTGTTGAAGACCATGGATTACCTTTGTGTGTATTACCATGGCCTTTCCAGTTGCTGCAGATGTCTGGATAGATACATATCAAATGGGCCATGGTACTAAATACTGTTGTACTGACTGAGGACTATACAGAGGTAATGTCCACCTTTTTTTCTGGATGCACTCCCTGTACCTATGTTGTGAACCATGTACAAGGCTTTTCTGACCACTGCCACTACTTGATGGCTGAATGCAACAGTGTTATCAACCTGAGTACCCAAGTCTCTCAATGGAGGGTGTGTGTTTAGTGGGAAATAGTGGGGCCATGTTCTTCCCATATGGTATGATGGTACAATTTTCTGTATTTAGCTTGAGGCTAGGACTTTGGCACCATTTCATACCCAATGTAAGACCCCGTTGCAGTGTGTTAACATCAGTTTTTGGGTCAGTGACAGACAGCATACAACTTACAGTCACGACAACCTTAGGCAGTACCTACAAATATGGGTGGTGGCAGTTAGCATTCATGCCTAGATACATGTAGGTCATTGGGGGCAGCAGCTACTCACAGGTCCTCCACATGTCTACATATTGCACACACATAGGCAACACAGAATAGGGTTGCCACCTTATCAAATGTGCAATGTGGTGCACTTCTTGTAGTATCATGAGAGTTGGCAAGACAAACCATACCCATGGCAAGCACAACGGACAGGACTTCTCTTGGTCTGCCAATATGACAGCTTATTTTTGTCGCATTTCCATAGCTTATGTTATTTCTCATAACATTAAGGTGTTTTTGATGTAAAATAATTGCTTTATGCAACTATAAGACAACTTAAGCAAATATTTGTTGTCCTAAACTCTTGAGACCTCTGTATTGTTTGAGTTGTTTTCACAGGTCATACCTGGCCAACATGGACTGCAACCTGCAGGGTGGGACATGTGGTGGCCATAACTCTCACCTGTACAGATTTCTGCAGATTGTCCTGCTGCCACATATTTTTGGTTCGTTTTTTTTTCAAAACATTGTGGTTTTCTAGCAAATTAGTGGCAAAACATTAAAGACTGAAGTTACACAATCATGACAGATATTTTAATTTCAGACTTCATACACTTCAGAAAATTCATGCTAATGCACAACCTGTTATGCTATCAACTTTCTATGTCTATAAGAGCAATATTTAAGAATTGTCCCTATTATATGCCCTTTGTCCCACTTTTCTGTATGGCTTTCTCCAGACTTCTTGCTCTAATGGGTTGAGAAGTATAATAGTGGCCGTAATGCAGTCACACTGCTGCAATGGGATACATGCACACACACAGACACACACACACACACACACACACACACACACACACACACACACACACACACACACACACATGCACACACACACACACACACACATGCACACACACACACACACACACACACACACACACACACACACACACACACACACACACACACACATGCGCGCAAACTGCCCTTGTTAACAGTAAGGCTCCTACCTACCTAACTTTACCAAATATAGCACTATATACACAGCACATTCACCATGGAGCTTATATATTATTGGGTCTATATCATTCGTTCGAACACACAAGTGTCAGAATGCTGAAACATCGAATTGGGAAGTTCGAAGAGTAAAAATAGCAAAGCCACGATACATCGAATTCTTTCCCAGGGAAAGAATTCAGTGGGCCATTTCTGTGGCTTTGCTCTTTCCTCCACTGTGGTGCATTCTTGGAGTTGGTATATTTAAGTAGGGGGGGTGGGGGGCACAGCCCCTCACATTAGCAACAGTATGTAGTCTTCATGTGTTTCTACGTTTTGTACCAGAACAGCAATTATTTTCTCTGGGAAAAAAAACATTGCTGTTCTGAGTGTTTAAAGTTTTTAAATTTCGAACTTCCAGGTTCAATATTTACATAGTCAAACTTATGACAGTTTGACTATGTGATATGGACCCTATTTTTGCAGTGTCTGCCACTACTATTCAGGTGGATGACATCTACAGGAGCTGTAAAGATTGCTACTGGGGGTTTAACAGGTTTGCACAGACCCTTAAAATGGAATAACCATAGCACAGAATCACAGGTGAGAGAGTCACACTGTTGTAAGGTTCATAGGTTCATAGGTTCATACTAGGCTATCTGCCCTAGGGCATTTATAAGCCTAGCCAGAGTGTGTGTGGCTTTCACCACCCCTTAGGATGAGAATACTATACCCATTAGTTTGCTGTGCCTCTGTCCAGCAGTGACACAGAGATGATTCCCGGGGTAAACCTACGATCTCCCATCCACTCGTCAAGATTTCTCTTGAACAGAGTCAGTGAGGGGCTCTGCCTCACATGGACTGGGATTCTGTTCCATAGTGTAGGGAGTCTCTGGGTGATGAATCTGTCCCTCCAGCACGTCCTATTTATATCTGTGTTGAGGTTTAAGTCTCTTGCTCTCGTGGCTCTGGTGGATTTGGATTTTTTGAGGTGGAGCATGTCCATTAATTCCGGGTTGGACATGGCCTTGTATGTCAGGCACAAATCACCTCTGAGCAGACAGTATGTGACTGAATAGAGCTGGATTTTCTTCAGTCAGGCAGCGTATGACATATGTTTGAGCCCCTTTATCCTTTTGGTGAGGAACTTTTGGGGTCTTTCCAACTGCTGCAGGTGACGGGTAAGGTACATTCCGAATGGGGCATTGTACTCAATCATTGGTCTGATAAGTGAAGAGTACAGGGGTACAATGACCTCTCCTGATCTGGATGTGAATCCCTTCATGATCAGATGGGCAATGTAGAAGGTCTTCCTAACCACTTTGGCAATGTGAGTGTCAAAAGAGAGGTTACTGTCAACTTGGGTCCCCAGGTCCCTGATAACTTCTTCCGCGTTTAATGGATTACCACCTATGTGGTAATTAGGGGTTACCTTGTTTTTCTCAAAGGGTATGACTATACATTTTTGGCATTTAGCTTAAGGCCATGGCTCTGGCACCAGTTATCCATTTCTATGAGACCTCTCTGGAGGATGTCTGTGTCTGATGGAGTGTCAATTATGGTGCCCAGTTTGCAGTCATCTGCAAATTTTGTCAGCCACAATCCCCTATGTTTGCCTGCACTTCAGAAAAATAAATGCCGAACAAGAGGGGGCCCAGGACTGAGCCCTGTGGGACACCGCGTGACTGGCTTAGAGTCTGACATGGCACCAGCAACTCTAACCCTGTGGGTTCTGTCCTTGAGCCAGTTTGCAACCCATCTTGTGACATATGGGTTTACATCTAAGCTGGTGAGCTTTTCTATGATGCCCGAGTGGGGTATTGTGTTGAACGCTTTTGCTAGGTCAAGGTAGGCTGTGTGAACTGCCGTCCTCATCAATGGCCTTAGTGACTGTTTCGAAAAAGTCGACCAAGTTCAAGAGGCAGGATCTGCCCTTGACAAAGCCAAATTGGGTAGGATCCAGTGTCTGTAGGTCCCCAATGTCTTTATTTATGAGTTCCATTATGATCCTCTCCATAGCTTTGCAGACAAGGCTCGTCAAGCTTATGGTGGTAATTTCCATGGGTCCGTAGAAGCACCGCCTTTGTGGAGTGGGACCACAGTTGCCGTCGCCATTCTTTGGGCGTATCCTGTAGTAAGGCTAAGATTAAACAGCAGCCTTATGTGTGGGTTTAGTTCCTCATTGAGTTTGTGTAGCACACAGCCGGGGACACCGTCCGGTCCCATTTATGCTGTGTTTTTTGCTTTAGAGAGAGCAGCTCTCACCTGGGCATCTGAGATGTTTGGGAGGCTAGACTCTGGTGGAATAGATATTTCTCCTTTTGGGGGGGAGGGGAGAAATTAGCACTGAACCTGTCTGCCAGTATGTTGGCAATGTCTGTGGGTTCAGTGATTTTTGTATCATTTTGGACTAATTCTCAGCATATCTGGGAGTTTCCACCCAGGTTTCTAACATAGCTAAAGAAGGCCTTATGATTGCCTTTTGTGTCTTTAGCGATTTTTCTCTCAAAGTTGGCCTTGGATGATTTTATGAGTGATCGTAGTTTTTTGCTAGTATTGATCACAGATGCCTTCCCTTTTAGGGATTTTGCTCTGTCATGTAGTAGCTTTCTCCTCTTGTTGTAGAGTTTGTTTATGGATGGGGTCCACCAGACCGGGCACCTGCCTTTGGTGGAAAGGGTCTTGATTTTATTAGGGATTGCTTGATCCATACATTCCTGAAGGTGCTCGTAGAAGGCATTTGTAAGGGTTTCAGCAGCGTGGGTTGTGGTTTCCACGTGCTCGGGGGCCTTGAAGGATACCACTCCAATCTTAAGAAGTGTGAAGTTTGCTTTTGAGAAGTTCTTCACTGTGGTCTTTTTTGCTGGGGTTGGGGGCGGGATGTGGATCTCCAGTGAGATTAATTTATGGTCTGATCTCACCAATGAGGGATATACTTCTGGTGTGGAGCATTTTGTCCCCATGTTTGTGATGATCAGGTCTAGTATATTTTCTCCTCTTGTGGGAATGGTGACTAGTTGTTCCATAGCATTTGAGTTTATGAACTCCAGGAACCTTTGGGCTAGGGTGTTGGGGCTTGAGTAATGTTCCCAGTCTATGTTTGGGTAGTTGAAGTCACCCAATATGATGGTGTTTGGAGAGACATTCATACTCTCCAGTGTCTTCAGGAAGGCTGTGTGGGTTTCCTGAGTTTGAGAGGGTGGTCTGTAGCATGCTACAAACTGTAGGGCAGTTTTACCTATGGTTAATTGCACCTGGATGGTCTCTGATGCTTCGTGCATTGCCACTAACCTGGAGGTGTGGGTATCCTTTATGAATATGGATACTCCCCCTCCTTTTGTGGTTCGGTCTGGATTTTGGGGCCAGAACGCATGATATGAGGTATAACCTGACAGTGCTGGGGTGCTCTCAGGAGCCTTGAACCAGGTTTCAGTCACAGCACAGACATCGATGTTCTCCATACTGAGGAGGGCTTCGAGGGCGTGCATCTTGAGGTTTAGACTTCTGGCATTGAGCAGTATCACCCTTAGTTTTTTTCCATTTTTGTTTTCTAGGGCGGTAGGTTTATCATTTGAGCCTTGCCTAAAAAAGGCACTATGGGGGTGGCAAGCGCCTTTGCCAATATCCGGCAGCCCAGGGGTGACAGGTGCAAGCCGTCCCTTGCGAAGCAGCGTGGCTTGTCAAGCATGTCATCCCAGGCAGACAGACATTGGATCCCCTTAGAATGACACCAGTAATTAAGCCAATTATTAAAGCTGATCATTTTGTCTCTGTATTGTGGCATCATTCTTGGTGAGGGTAGGATACTGCTCAGGGTCAGGGTCATACCGGCCTGGGCTACATAATCTGAGAGCTCCTCTATGTCTCTTTTCATGTAGTCCAGGGAGGTACATCTCAGGTTGTTCACACCGGCATGGACAATGACTGAGTCATACTTGTACTTGCTGTGGAGTGACCTGAGTACTTGTGTTATGTGGCAGATTCTAGCGCCCGACAGGAAGTTTACTGTGATCTTTTCCTTGTTCAGTCTGGTGAGTGGGACGTCAGTGTGTCTGACTATGGAGTCACCTATAACAAGTGTGTCTGGCATTGTGTTTGGCCTTAAGGGCTGTGACTGTTTAGCACACTGACTTTGAGAGCTATGTGTTGCATGTCTTATGTCTTGAGGTGGCAGTTGCTTGGGTGTCTGCTTTGGAGGCCTCTGTAGTTTTGGTAGATTTTTGATCAGTTCCTCCGAGTATGTCTTTGTGTGTTTATGTGTTTGTTTTGCAGTTGTGATAGCTCTATGTGAAACTGGGTTTGTGGTGTCGTGGTTTCCTTCTCCTCCTGTCTGGTCTTGCCAGTCCTGAGTTGAGAGAGCTCAGCCTCCAGTTTGGCTATATAGTTGCATCTCTCACATGTATTTGTGTTTTGTGGGAGAAGGAGTGGGTTGTCTGTGTACATGAGGCAATTGTAACATTGCCTCAAGATGCCAAGATTCACCAGCTGAACAGGAGGGGACGCTAGCAACTGACCCTTCGACATGCTAGAAAAAGTGAAAAAGTTTGCTGTGTAACTGAGTCAGAAGGGACCTATAGGGAAATGGGTACTCAAGGGGATTCTAGGCTAATGTAGTACTTTGTTTAGTATATAAGTACTTTACCTATATAAAAATGCTGCGCTTTTGAGATAGAGAATAGACTGTTTAGATTGCAAGTAGAGAAGTTCTAAGGGAAAAATTGAAGAGCAGACTTTACGGAGCCAGAAATAGTTTAACCTTGTTTAACCGGCGCTGCCCGATGGTGCTCTATGGGCAACTCCGCTCTAAATCACGCAAAAGCGCGCTAAAGCGGGCTTTATAGCAGGGGATTGAAAAGAGCTAGGAATTGACCCAAAATGGCCAATAGACTACAATTTTCTGGCTGGAACCACTGCTCTAGGGACAAATAGGCTGCTCAGTGCTCCCCACTCCCACTGTTGAACAAAGAAGCTTCCCTTTATCCAAATAAGGATACAGAATAGCACAGGAACCAAGCCAAAGCCCAGAGATCTGCAAACTCTGGAGACTGGACTATTCTAGTTCAGTAAGGCGGGAAAACAAGATATTTTTTTGCAGAAAACAGGAAAAACAGACAGTAAATGCTATAAATGCTTTTAAACGGCTAGCGCACTTGAGTGTGTTAGCCTACAGGTAAAATTAAGCAACAAATAACTTTTTTAAAGGTGCAAAACAGTTAATCAACACAAAAACAATTTAAGTAGAATGCAGAGCTGTATAAACAGGCGAAAATGCAGTCGCTAAGCAGTAAATAATCAAAAAGCCAGGAAAAAAGAAAAAAATACTTAAATGCGCACACACACACACACACACACACACACACACACACACACACACACACACACACACACACACACACACACACACACACACACACACACACAGAATGTTGCTGTTTTAGGATTAGAACCCCTACTTGTCTAGTTAGACACATTATAGTACTACATGCATATTGCATGCACCACAGAGCTGTTGTTGTTAGACGGCATCTATCTGTGCTTCTAAGGTAGATGATATCAGTAAGGCCTGAATAGGTTGCCAATGGGGGCTTAACAGGATGGAACAGACCCTTATAATTGCATAACCATTGCACACACAAAAGGCTGCTGCACTGCTGGAAGGAGATATGCATTCAAACACATATACATTTACAGAGTTGCCAGTTTCGAGATTAGAACCCTTCCCTATGTGTTTATGTACACTATAGAATGATGTAATTATCGCATCTACCACAGTGCTATTCATAGGTGTGTTCATAGGTTCATAGGTGTGTACTAGGCTAATGGCCCTGCTGTGGTTAATTACTGTCTAACTGTGCTTTTAAGGTGGATGACATCTGTAGGGCTGAATAGGTTGCCATTGGGGGGTTAACAGGGTGGAACAGACCCTTAAATAGTATAACCATTGCACACACAGGCAAGACTGCCATGCTGCTACAGGGGATATGCACACACACACACACACACACACACACACACACACACACACACACACACACACACACACAGATTTGCCATTTGTGAGACTAAAATCCCTACCTATGTAGTTGTATGTACTATAGTGTTACATACTTATTGCATGTGCCACTGTGCTTATGTGCCTGGAGCATGTCTAACAGTGTATCTAAGGTGGTTGACATCAACATGCCCTGTAAAGTAATGCAATGGGGGGGGGTTCACAAGGTGGGACAGCCCTCAAAATAGTATAACCATCACACACACACACACACACACACACACACACACACACACACACACACACATATATACTCACAGAGTTGCCAGTTTTGAGATTACAGCCCCTACCTGTCTAGTTGTATGTACTATAATATGATGTACTTATCCCATGTGTCACAGAGCTTACGTGCCTGGAGAATGTCTAACTGTGCATCTAATGTGGATGACATCAGCATGCCCTGCATTGCAATCTACTGGGGCACTCAACAGGGTTGAACAGGCCTTAAAATGTATTGGCATTGCACACACATACTGTAGGCAAGAAATGCACACAGCTCCAAGAGGATATACTTACACACATGCACACACACTCACTGAGTTGCTATTGTTGGGATTTGAACCACTACCAATCTAACTGTCTACACTATAGTGCTACATATTTATCACATGCGCCACAGAGCTTACGTGTCAGGAGAGTGTGTAGCTGTGCATCTAAGGTGGATGACATGAGCAGACCCTGTAAAGTAGGCCAATGGGGGGGTTCACAGGTAGGCACAGGTCTTAAAATGTATTGGCATTGTACTTACATAGTTAAGAAATACACAGAGCCACAAGGGGATATACTTACACACACTCACTGAGTTGCTGTTCTTGGGATTAAAACCACTACCTATCTAATTGTCTACAATATAGGGCTATGTACTTATTACATACACCACAGAGCGTATGCATTTGGAGAGTGGCACTGCTGTTATGATGGATGACATCAGTAACTGTTGACAGTGAGGCCACTTTTGTGAAGGACAATAGTGACAGGGCCATAAAATGAGTGACAATTGCACAGACATAGGCCTCTTGGGCATGTGCATTCTGCTGTATGTGAAATAGATACAAAAATACAAGGCGGCTGATGAGAGATTAAAACCCCTACCTACGTACTATTACACACGAGAGTTCACCCTATTATTTGCACATGTCACTTGTTATAACTAGTGGATGAGAGGCTGCAGCACTACATTACTGTATGCCTTTCAGAGTCTCTCTCTCTCTCTCTTTGCTTTTCTTTATATGATATATTTATTTATATATGTTACCTATATATTATGTATGTATATAAAACTCAACCAAGCCAGACATATCTTATATGTGACACATACAGATAGATAAGGGTAATCATGTCTGATGGCGATATGGTGACAGAGTTAAGGTATACATTGCTGTCTGTATGCACAGGGATATAAGGACAACACTGTTCTATAGTCAGATATGGGTTCAGACATGGGTTAAAATTAGCTATGTGTAGGAGCATGCCCAGTATGACCATCAGTACTTACAATGGGACTCCAGGCCAGACCTATCTGTACTCCAGTCCAGGATATTGTGTGCTACAGCCAATTGGCTGCTGAATCTGATTAAACAGTCCATCACCTCCCTAATATAATGTCAGAGGGATTTCCTGGCTTGTGCTGTCCTTAATATCTGACTCATATCTAGGGTGTGTACAGAGTGTATTGGACTTAACAGAGTTTTGCACAATAAGTCTGGTACATTTTACATAGCAATGTGATTTCTTTGTTTGTCAGTGGTCGATCATTATAGATTGATGTGGAGAACTGCTGATAGATATTTAGGTTACTGAATCCATACACTGCAGGGAACACATGCTACTGCACAGACTGTTTTATCGTGCATTTTCTACATTTGCCTGGCCAGTAGTTCTTCCTTCCCCTTATTTGTGGCTCTTTGTCCTGCCCTGCTCCTGTTCCTAGCTTTGTCCACAATTGCTCCTCTATGTAGTTGTAGGTATGCTGTGACTGGGATAGACAATTTAACACCACACACAGCATAACAGACCTCACACTTCTGACTGCACCTGTTTTGCAGGTTGTCCAGCATCTTCCCCCATACATCTGCTGTGGTCCTCAGATGGTTTGTGTTGCACTGTTATTATAAGGCTACATGTTGCCCATACCTGTCAGACTCTTAAAGCCAGATATCTAGACAGGGCCATATATAACAGTAGGACACAGGCCAAAACACGGGGATAGGATTTTAATATTGTTCTTACAAACTTAGTTGGTAGAATGGTTTCGTATTAGCTTGCATTTTCTAATGGGTATGATATCTGCATCTCAAGTGTCTGTCATTTTTTTTTCACAGTAACCTGCAATGATTTGCCAATAGTTTGCCAGACAACTGCAATGTTATCACAAACAGAACAGATATATGAGACATAAATGTGGACATTCTGTGAAACTCTGTACATTTGTGGGGTATGGATGGTGCCAACTGACTTGTTGTAAGAACTGACAAAGTTATGTGATAGCCTTTATATCCTGGTGCTACACTGGCATGAAACCAGGTTACTCAGAGCTTTGTACTGTCCATATCTGTAATAGCCTGTCCCTCCATTGTCTCTGTCTTTGTCCAGCTTTCTTGCAGTAACAAATACTGACATATGGACAATCTGCAGAACTCCTACCATAGGTATAGCTCACATGGAAAATAGTAGGCACAGCCAGTCTTGAACCATGTACTCTATCATCCACAGTAATGTACTTATCCCACTAAGCCATGACAGTCACAAGACAGTGCAATTTACTTCCTGATACTATCAACCACAGACATACATAGCACATTGACCCCTGCATATTGGAGAACTGGTACATGTCACCAGGTTGATTGGGACAGTCCAGGGATTGTGTGGTCTGCTGGTATTACCTTGCAAACATACTTGTTACTGCAGTTGTATAGGAACACAGGTGTGTTGGGGATAGGGGACTTTAGTATTGACAGTAAAACATCAGTCCTGTGACCCCAGTGTTTGTAATTCCCTCAGATAGTGCAGTGGGTTTTACTGGCTAGGGCCTACTGCATATTATGGGGCAGCCAGTATTGGGCAGAAGGTTCCTGTTGTCCCACATAACTGTCAGTTGTCTGCAGCTCTCCTGGTAGCCCACTCCAATCTCTTGCATAAATGTGGTAGGTCCATACATATGCTACCACAGTCTACTATGCCATTCATTTGTTGTAAAGAAGATTGACTTACCTTGTGCCTGCAGCAGTTTGGAGAACACTGCTTCAGGGCTGACTCTGTTGGATGCATGCAATACACACCTATATATATGGTAAGATACAGGTTATGGGGTGTGCCTCACATCCTTTTTACTATGTATAAGTTAGAGTGAGGTGTCAGTCCCTGGGTCCCAAGGTTGTCAGTGCATGTGCTATACATTGCCTCTTTGCCATGGCCATGGTGGACTGGGCATGCCTATGTCTGCCTACAGGGAGAGGCTCAGAGAGTTCCTCCTCCGAGTCCCTCTGTGCCTGTTGGAACCTTGGCACTGGTGGGGGATTGTGTACCCCATCCTCGTGATGTTCCTGCCACAGCTGTTTCTGCAGGATCATATTGTGTAGCATGGCACATACTATGAACCTGTGTGCACATGTGGCTGGAGAGTACTGCAGGGTTCCACCAGATATATCAATGCAGCAGAACTGTGACTTGAGCAGCCCAAACACATGCTCTATGATGTTCCTAGTTTGTGTGTTTGTCTCATTATGGCATTCTTCTGTAGGTGTATGTGCATTTCTAATGGGAGTCATCATCCATGGTTCCAGTGAGTAACCACCATCCCCCAGTAGATGGCCATACGGGATGTACCCCTGGCAAATGTATGGTACAGTTCTGATGCCTGCCAGATGTGGGAGTTGTGATAACTGCCAGGGTTGGAGGCACACACATTCATAATAATGCTCTGAGCATTGCAGATGACCTGGCATTTGATGGAGTGATACCCCTTGCTGTTGATGTAGACTCTATCCTCCTCACCAGTTGGTGCTTTGATGTGCACACAAGTGCAGTCTATGGCACCCAGTACCTCTAGGTAGTGTGCTATATGCTGGAAGAGATGCATATTGCTGGTCCTCTCCTCAGGGGTGCAGGGTAAATAAATGTGCTCACTGGCATGTGAACCATGACATCCAGGAAATGGTTGAGTACCCTGGATGCAGATGCCTGTGAGATCCCCATCATGTCCCTGGTAGGTCTTTGGAAAGTACTTGTAGCTAGTATTTGTAAGGCTACACATACCTTTGTTTCCACTAGGATGGGTTCCCCTCTATTGGCTCTGGATATGAGGTGAGGGTGGCAGAGCTCTGTGAATTCCTGTAATATGTCCCTGTCCACCTTGTAGCCATCTATTATCTCCAGCTCATGTAGCCCCTGAAAGGTTACCCAGGGCCTGAAAACTCTACTCCTATTGTCAGCATCAGCTTCATCATTGACCTCAGCCTCTAGTGCATACAGATGAAGCAGAGCAGCAGCAGCTCCTATCATTTTGTCAGTTAAAATTCCCAAGTGTGTATTCCAATACTGAAGAGTATGTGGGAAAAATCAGACTGAAGGGTGTATGCATACTTTATACTGGTGTGGTGCAGATGCAGCCCATGTGATTGGCTAACTATGATGCATTCCACCTGCCATGTATATTACTGAAGGGTTTGAATGGGTCAGTGTCAGTGGAACCGGGCTTATCAGTCATTTATGCTTGATTGGCTTTCCCAGGCTATTTCCTTTTATTTTTGTGTTTTTTTTTAATTTTTTCCACTTCTAAGCACTGTGGTGTATTGTGCAAACCTGCGGTGCTAGTGTAAACATTGCTCAGCAGTTTGGACCCTCCCCTGTACATGGGCATGCTCAACTTTTCTCTAACCAGCTAAAACATGTGCTGCGGGGCTAAACATAGCTTAGCAGCTCAGACATGCCCCCCTACTTAGCTGTGCTTAGTGAGCACAAACAGGTGCCACTAGCCTCCAATCCACTTAAACATGGAGTGACACACCTCTTTTTGATATCAGGTACCTATTCTTCCTACACCAACATGGTTCTAGCCCTACCATGGTTTGTACCTGTGGAAAAAAATGGCCCTTTTTGATATTCAGTAACCCTGGCTCATTTATATACACCTAATTGCATATACCCCGGATACTTCACTACACTAGGGTCTGTCTCCTTAGCAACCAGTGCAACCTGCCATTTTATGACTCTGCCTGCTGGGCACTATAATGCAATAGTTTTGCAAATGTTTAATTTTCATTTTCTAAACTTTTTCTTTCTTTTTTTTTTTTTTTTTGTTTACATAACGGCATGTTTGTTTGTTGCTGGGTGCCACTTAAATGTGATATATGTATTAAAAAAATGTATATGTTTTATTGAGTTGCATTCCTTTTTGGAATCACTGGCCATAGTCTTGACCATTTGCATGCCTACTGTGCAATATCCACCCTTTTTGGGGGGCTTTTACAGGCCCTGTTTTAATTTGACAGTCAGGTACATGGTTTCTAACCTTACATCAACACGGCACCTACACAGGTGCCTTTCTGCTTGTTGAATCACAAATCAACCTTATTTGCATGGTTTTCACCAGCTTATGAGGTGATTTGCATTCCATGGACACCTCAATGTCCGCATGCTCATGCACGCCCCTCATCCCTGTTTCCTGGATTGCTTGGCGGCCATGTTCTGTGTTCGGGCCATAACACTATTCCTACATGGAGAATCACTCTGTGTAGCCTTTATTGAATTCCACCCTAAGACATTCACAGGCATACTGAGGCAACAAAGCCTTGAAAAGAAGCACTGCAGATTCAATAACTAAATACATAAATATATATAGCAGTGTTATTTTGATAGGTAATGCATTTCATTGCATGAGTAACACTATTTCCAGCAGGAAGTTGAAATTTATTTATTTATTTTATTTATTTTACATTTGTTGACAAGGTTAGTCCATCTGAACTGAATAGCCCTTTTTCATTTATAATATATACAGATGTTTAAATCTAAATTGCCAATATACAGAACAAATAACAACATTACAGAGTTTAGATTGTGATTAGCATAAGTTTTGATTAGATGATGCACCATTTAGAAATATCTTAGTTGAGGAAGATACAGTAGGTGAGGGTAATAGAAGTGATATGAGTAAGTATATGGTTAGATAGAGTGAAAAGTGAGAATACATAGATAAGGTGGCTGTAGACGTAACAGATATACAGAAATTAAACACTGGATAGAGCAGGCAAAGTGAGATGCCCTAGGACAGGAAGACAGATTATGGAGGGTGAGTACAGTGGCAGAACCACTGACATTTCAGGTATTCTTTTGCGGCTGATTTAAATTTTTTAACTTTGTTGAGAGTCCTAATGTCCAGTGGGAGTTTGTTCCAAGATATGGCTGGATTGTAGATGTAGAGGTTGCAGCCAATGTTGTTCTTAGGTTTATGGATTAGTAGTAGGTCTTGGCTTGCGCTTCTAAGAGCTCTAGATGGAGTGCAGAAGAAGATTAGGGGAGATAGGTTGGGACAGTATGCTGATTGATATAATATGGAATAGATAATCAGAAGCTGGGAGACGAGAAGCTGATGGGGAAGCTCTAGCCAGTTTAAGTTTTTTAGTGAGAGACAGTGATGAGATTTATAATTTTGGTTTGCTGCAAACCTGGACACTTTGTTGTAGGTAGATTCGAACTTAGGAGTGACAAGTTGAGGTCTGTGAGGATTTGGGAGCTGTACAATAGGCTTGGTAATAGATAATTATGGGAGAGGGATATTTTTGCTTTGTTGGTGAGGAACATCTTATTTCTGTTTAAGAGAATAGGTTTTTGGTGAGTTTTCCTAATGCAATTGTTTACATGTAGTTGACGTTTTAGTTGCTCATCAATTATGACACCTAGACATTTAGTGGAAGGTTCAACAATGATAGGTGTGCTGTTAAGAGAGAGTATGGAGAATGTGGATTTAAGGTTATTTAGGTTTTGGGGAAGAAAGAGCAAGAGTTTGTTTTTTTTAAGATTCAGTATAAGCTGGATATTGAAGAGTCAGGTTTCAACAGACTTAAAGAAAGACTAAAAGAATTAAAGAATATGTGAAATGAAATCAGTGGGAGTGTCTGCAATATAAATGACTGTAGAGTCATCAGCATATTAGACAAGTGATGGCTGAGGGCAAGAAGTGTAGAATAGGTTAGTGAAGATATTGAAAAATAATGGACCAAGAAAAGAAGCTTGGGGAACACCTGTTTTAACAAGTGGGGGCGGGGTCAGAGAGACACTTTACTGATTGTTGTTAATCAAAGAGATAGCTAGAAAATCAGGCAACAGTAGTGGTAGGAAAATTGAGGTTAGCCAATCTGTTCAGAAGGAGAGAGTGGGCGACCATGTTGAAAGCCTTAGAAAGATCAGAGAATGAGCAGGAGACATGTTTGTTGTTATCTCTGGCTACACAAATAGTGTTGATGAAGAACAGAAGGGCAGTAGTAGCACTGTGTTTTGGGCAAAAGCTGTGTTGTGTTGGGCTGAGTAGATTTTCTTGCAACAAGTGTTGCATGACATGCTTGTGTATGCATTTTTCTAAGATTTTTGAGAGGGGCGAGAGGATAGCAATAGGTCTTAAATTGGAGATTTCAGTGGAGTTACCTCCTTTATGTATTGATATAGAGTGTAGAATTCTTTCCAAACGGAGGTAGATAGAGCTGTTTTTCAGAATAGATACAGGAATAGCCAGAGAGTTTGCTGCTACTTGAAGGAAGTAGGGAGGAATTTTATCTGCAGATGGAAGAGCAGGGTTTTAGTTTGGAGAGTAGAGATTTAATGTAGCTGGTGGGTACTGGTTTTAGGGGAAAAAGTTGTAGTGGTGTTTAGAGTAAGACAAGGGTTGGGAGAAATTACAGTGTTGGTAGATGAGGAGTCAGAAGATAACATCTTCTTAATGGATTAATTGCAGTGGGAATTGAAAATAGCTGCGTTTTTTTGTGGTGTGTTTGTTGGGCAGGGATTAGGAGATGAGGGGTTGCCAGGATGCAGAATTCAATTAATTGCATGCCACAATTTTGAAGGATTTGATTTTGAGCAGTTGGTGGGTTATAATAAAATTCTTTTTTTGCCTTTATTGACATGCATTTTGCCAGATTTCTAAGTTCTTTGTATGTATATATATATGTATCCTAGGATCTGAAGAAGGTTTTTTTAACTGAAAGTGCTTATCCTGTTTGACCTGCAACCTGAATAGCACAATTTGTGCTTTTTATTTCTTCGTTTTATTAAAGCCTACATTTTAACAGAATTTCTCAGTGAACTTTTCGTTGTGGTGGAAGCCTTTTTTTCATTTTACTATTATTGCCTGCTAAGGCTTCCTCTGGAGGTGGTTTTTTGTTTGGTTGTTTGGACTATATGAAAAGAGACATGGAAGAGCTCTCTGATCACATAGCCCAGGCCGGTATGACTCTGACTATGAGTAGCATCCTGCCCTCATCAAGAATGATGCCATAGTATAAAGAAAAAATTATCAATTTCAACAACTGGCTAAGTTTCTGGTGTCATTCAAAGGGGATCTAGTGTCTGTCCACCTGGGATGACATGCTCGACAAGCCACGCTGCTTCACTAGAGATGGCTTGCACCTGTCACCCTTAGGCTTTCGAATACTGGCCAAGGATCTTGCCACCCCCCATAGTGCCTTTTATAGGCAAGGCTCAAAAGACAAACCCACCGCTGTAAATAGCACAAGTAACAAAAAACTGAGGGTAGTGCTACTCAATGCCAGAAGTCTAAACCTCAAAATGGACGCAATCGAGGCACTCCTCAGTACGGAGAAAATCGATATATATGCAGTAACAGAAACTTGGTTTAAGGCTCCAGACAGCACACCAGCACTACCAGGCTACAACTCAACAGAACCTCAACCGAAATACAAAAGGTGGGGGCGTATCCATATTCATCAATGATACCCACACCTCCAGGTTAGTGGCACAGCACGAAGCTTCAGAGATCATCCACGTGCAACTAACAACAGCAAAACTGCAATTGAAACTGTAGCTTGCTACAGATCACCCACCATGTCCCAGGACCCCCATTCTGCATTTCTGGAAACACTGGAAAGGTCCTACCAAACACCCTAATATTGAGCAATTTCAATTACCCAAACATTAACTGGGAGAACTACTCAAGTACTAACTCCCTTGCCTAACATTTCTGAGAATTTATAAACTCAAATGCCCTGGATCAAATAGTCAACACTCCCACCAGAGGTGACAACATATTGGACCTGGTCATCACCAACATGGGCGACAGGTGTTCCACACCAGAGGTCAACCCCTTTTTGGTTAGATCTGACCATAAACAAATCCCTTTGGATATCCACACCCCCACCCCCAGACAAGGAAGCCACCATGAAAAACTTTTCAAAAGCAAACTTCATGAACTTAAGACTGAGGTGGAAAGTTTCAAAGCCCCCATGCTAAAGGATAACGCTGTCCAAGCTGCAAAATTCTTTACTAATGCATTCTATGGGCACCTACAAGAATGCATGGATTGTGCTATCTCAAGCAAAACCAAGACTCACTCCTCAAAGAAAAGGAAACCAGTCTGGTGGACCTCTGCCATTAACAAGCTATACAACAGAAGGAGAAAACTAGTACAGAAAAGAGTAAAATCCCAAGAAGGAAAGACACCCCTGATCAGTTTCAGCAAAAAACTATGATCCCTCATAAAATCATCCAAGGTGAGCTTCGAAAGAAAAATTGCCAAGGACTCCAAAGATAACCACAAGGCATTCTTTAGCTATGTCAAGAATCTAAGTGGCAATGCTGTGATCTGTTCTGAGTTAGTGCAGAATGGCAAAAAATACACTGAACAGACCAATATCGCCAATATCCTGGCAGACAGGTTCAGTGCAAACTTCACCCCCCCTCACCCCAAAAAGGGCCCATAACCAAACCAGAAGAATGTAGAGCCCCTAAAATCACAGACACTCAGGTTAAAACAGCCCTCTCCAAAGCCAAAAACACAGCATCAATGGGACCGGATGGTGTCCCAGGCTGCGTCCTACACAAGCTCAAAGATGAACTAATCTCGCATCTAAACACACTGTTTAAACTTAGCCTCTCCACAGGCTACATACCCATAGAGTGGCACACAGCAATGGTTATTCCGCTCCACAAAGGTAAAGCCACAACAGACCTCGGGACCTATTGCCCTATAAGCATGACTAGCTTGGTCTGCAAGTCTATGGAGTGCATCATCATGGAACTCATTAACAGAGACATTGGGAACCTTCAAACATTGGACCCTACCCAGTTCGGCTTTGTTATGGGAGATCATGCTTCCTGAACCTGGTGGACTTCTTTAAGACAGTTACTAAGGCTATTGACGAGGGAAAGGTGGTACACACAGCCTACCTAGACCTCGCAAAGGCTTTTGACACCATTCCCCATTTTGGTATTATAGACAAGCTCCCCAGCCTGAACATAAACCCCTTTGTCACAAGATGGGTTGCCAACTGGCTCACGGATAGAACCCACATGGTGAGAGTTGCAGGAGCTAGGTCCAACTCTAAACTGGTTACAAGTGGGGTTCCCCAGGGCTCAGTCCTAGGACCCCTCCTGTTTGACATATACTTCTCAGAGGTACAGGCAAGCACAGGAGGACTATGGCTGACCAACTTCGCAGATGACTGCAAACTAGGGGCTATAATTGACTCTCTGACTGACACAGACATCCTCCAAAAGGGTCTTACTGAGCCGGATACTTGGTGTCAAAATCATGGCCTCAAGTTAAATGCCAAAAAGTGCATAGTCATCCCCTTTGGAAAAAACAAAATGCCCACAAAGTACCACATAAGGGGTAGTCCCCTAAATACGGGAGATGTAATAAGGGATCTGGGGACCCAGGTAAATAGTAATCTCTCTTTTGATAATCACATTGCCAAAGTTGTTAGAAAATCCTTCTATGTGGCCCACCTAATAACAAAAGGGTTCGCATCCAGATAAAAAGAGGTCATTGTGCCCCTCTACTCATCACTCATCAGACCCATCATAGAGTACAATGCCCCATTTGGGATGTACCTTACAAGACACCTACAACAGCTGGAAAGACCACAGAAGTACCTCACCAAGAGGATCACTGGCCTCAATGAGATGTCCTATGCAGCTCGACTGAAGAAACTTCAGCTGTACTTGGTTGCATGCTGCGTACTCAGAGGTGATCTCTGCCTGACATACACAGCCATGTCCAACCCAGAATTGATGGACATGCTCCACCTAAAGAAAACCATATCCCCTCGAGCCACATGCTCTAGGGATCTAAACCTCATTACAACAATAAATAGGACATGCTGGAGGGATAGATTCCTGTCCCAGAGACTTCCAATGCTTTGGAAAAAGATTCCAATCTACATTAGGCAGAGCTCCACGCTAACACTCTTCAATAGTGCAGTCCGGGTCTGAAGTGTCTGCAAACAACTAAAGTTAACTTTGAACCTAACACCACTCTTAAGTATTCAACTGCAGTACCACCTTTATCATTCTTATAAGAAAAGAGCAGTCCGGTGCAAACAACTAACGTTAACTTTGAGTATGGGTCTACCTGTTTGAGCCAATATTCATTTTCCTCTGGAGAGCACTCTGCTTTGGCTTGTAAGCAGCCCCCCCCCCCCACACACACACACACACATACACTCATCTTCCACTTTCTCGCTTATTCCCTTCTGTTAGCAGATAGTGGCCTACTGATACAAGGTTATCCAGTTTTTCCACCTGAAAAGGTTAAGAAATGACTTACAGTTTCTGAGCAGTCCTTGGTCAATTGTGATTGTTTCTCAAACACTAACTTCTCTTTGCTTTGGCTCATTAGCAGCAGTACAAATAACTGCCTGCTCACACCATTGTTCTCCCCTCCCCCTTCCCTGTTTATTACTTTAAGACAATCCCAAAGTTAATAAATATTACCTGTGGCAGGCACCATTTTTAAAAGTAAAACCACCCTTGTCACTATCATATGTTCAGTCATCAATTAACTCTGTTACCTGATTGTTTCTAGCCCCCTCATAACAGCAACTAACAGGGTCTCTACCCGCTTCGCTCCCCACCCTGCCCCCTATTCCCTCCACTGATACAAGGTTATCCTGTTTTTCCACCTGAAAATGGTTAAGAAATGACTTACAGTTTCAGAGCAGTCCTTGGTCAATTGTGATTGTTTCTCAAACACTAACTTGTCTTTGCTTTGGCACATTAGCAGCAGTACAAAGAACTGCCTGCTTACACCCTTGTTCTCCCCTCCCCCTTCCCTGTTTATTACCTTAAGACAATCCCAAAGTTAACAAATATTACCTGTGGCAGGCACCATTTTTAAAACTACAACCACCCTTGTCACTATCATATGTTCATTCATCAGTTAACTCTGTTACCTGATTGTTTCCAGCCCCCTCATAAGAACAAATAACAGGGTCTCTACCCACTTCGCTCCCCACCCTGCCCCCTATTCCCTCCACTGATACAAGGTTATCCTGTTTTTCCACCTGAAAATGGTTAAGAAATGACTTACAGTTTCAGAGCAGCCCTTGGTCAATTGTGATTGTTTCTCAAACACTAACTTCTCCTTGCTTTGGCTCATTAGCAGCAGTACAAAGAACTGCCTGCTCACACCCTTGTTCTCCCCTCCCCCTTCCCGGTTTATTACTTTAAGACAATCCCAAAGTTAATAAATATTACCTGTGGCAGGCACCATTTTTAAAACTACAACCACCCTTGTCACTATAATATGCTCATTCATCAGTTAACTCTGTTACCTGATTGTTTCCAGACCCCTCATAAGAGCAACTAACAGGGTCTCTACCCACTTCACTCCCCACCCTGCCCCCTATTCCCTCCACTGATACAAGGTTATCCTGTTTTTCTACCTGAAAATTATTAGGAAATGACTTACAGTTTCAGAGTAGACCTTGGTCAATTGTGATTGTTTCTCAAAAACTAACTTGCCTTTGCTTTGGCTCATTAGCAGCAGTACAAAGAACTGCCTGCTCACACCCTTGTTCTCCCCTCCCCCTTCGCTGTTTATTACCTTAAGACAATTCAAAGTTAATAAATATAACTTGTGGCAGGCACCATTTTTAAAACTACAACCACCCTTGTCACTATCATATGTTCATTCATCAGTTAACTCTGTTACCTGATTGTTTCCAGCCCCCTCATAAGAGCAACTAACAGGGTCTCTACCCACTTCACTCCCCACCCTGCCCCCTATTCCCTCCACTGATACAAGGTTATCCTGTTTTTCCACCTGAAAATGGTTAAGAAATGATTTACAGTTTCAGAGCAGTCCTTGGTCAATTGTGATTGTTTCTCAAACACTAACTTGTCTTTGCTTTGGCTCATTAGCAGCAGTACAAAGAACTGCCTGCTCACACCTTTGTTCTTCCCTCCCCCTCCCTGTTTATTACCTTAAGACAATCCCAAAGTTAATAAATATCACCTGTGGAAGGCATCATTTTTAAAACTACAACCACCCTTCTTACTATCATATGTTCATTCATCAGTTAACTATGTTACCTGATTGTTTCCAGCCCCCTCATAAGAGCAACTAACAGGGTCTCTACCCACTTTGTTTCCCACCATGCCCCCTATTCCCTCCACTGATACAAGGTTAACCTGTTTTTCCACCTGTAAATGGTTAAGAAATTACTTACAGTATCAGAGCAGCCATTGGTCAATTGTGATTGTTTCTCAAACACTGACTTGTCTTTGCTTTGGCTCATTAGCAGCAGTACAAAGAACTGCCTGCTCACACCCTTGTTCTCCCCTCCCCTTCCCCATTTATTTCCTTAAGACAATCCCAAAGTTAATAAATATTACCTTTGGCAGGCATCATTTTTAAAACTACAATCACCCTTGTCACTATCATATATTCATTCATCAGTTAACTCTGTTACCTGATTGTTTCCAGCCCCCTCATAAGAGCAACTAACAGGGTCTCTACCCACTTTGCTTCCCACCCTGTCCCCTAGTCCCTCCACTGATACAAGGTTATCCTGTTTTTCCACCTGAAATTGTTAAGAAATGACTTACAGTTTCAGAGCAGTCCTTGGTCAATTGTGATTGTTTCTCAAACACTAACTTGTCTTTGCTTTGGCTCATTAGCAGCAGTACAAAGAACTGACTGCTCACAACTTTGTTCTCCTCTCCTCCTTCCATGTTTATTACTTTAAGACTATCCCAAAGTTAATAAATATTACCTGTGGCAGGCACCATTTTTAAAAGTAAAACCACCCTTGTCACTATCATATGTTCATTCATCAATTAACTCTGTTACCTGATTGTTTCCAGCCCCCTCATAAGAGCAACTAACAGGGCTCTACCCGCTTCACTCCCCACCCTGCCCCCTATTCCCTCCACTGATACAAGGTTATCCTGTTTTTCCACCTGAAAATGGTTAATAAATGTGTTACAGTTTCAGAGCAGTCCTTGGTCAATTGTGATTGTTTCTCAAAAACTAACTTGTCTTTGCTTTGGCTCATTAGCAGCAGTACAAAGAACTGCCCGCTCACACCCTTGTTCTCCTCTCCTCCTTCCCTGTTTATTACCTTAAGACAATCCCAAACTTAATAAATATTACCTGTGGCAGGCATCATTTTTAAAACTACAACCACCCTTGTCACTATCATATGTTCATTCATCAGTTAACTCTGTTACCTGATTGTTTCCTGCCCCCTCATAAGAGCAACTAATAGGGTCTCTACTCACTTCACTCCCCACCCTGCCCCCTATTCCCTCCACTGGTACAAGGTTATCCTGTTTTTCCACCTGTAAATGGTTAAGAAATAACTTATAGTTTCAGAGCAGTCTTTGGTCAATTGCGATTGCTTCTCAAACACTAACTTGTCTTTGCTTTGGCTCATTAGCAGCAGTACAAAGAACTGCCTGCTCACACTCTTGTTCTTTCCTCCCCCTTCCCTGTTTATTACCTTAACACAATCCCAAAGTTAATAAATATAACCTGTGGCAGGCACCATTTTTAAAACTACAACCACCCTTGTCACTATCATATGTTCATTCATCAGTTAACTCTGTTACCTGATTGTTTCCAGCCCCCTCATAAGAGCAACTAACAGGGCTCTACCCGCTTCGCTTCCCACCCTGCCCCCTATTCCCTCCACTGATACAAGGTTATCCTGTTTTTCCACCTGTAAATGGTTAAGAAATAACTTATAGTTTCAGAGCAGTCTTTGGTCAATTGCGATTGCTTC
Source organism: Protopterus annectens (assembly GCF_019279795.1). Classification (NCBI taxonomy): domain Eukaryota; kingdom Metazoa; phylum Chordata; order Ceratodontiformes; family Protopteridae; genus Protopterus; species Protopterus annectens. The sequence continues at coordinate 626,207,178 of NC_056729.1, read as the reverse complement.
TCAAACACTAACTTGTCTTTGCTTTGGCTCATTAGCAGCAGTACAAAGAACTGCCTGCTCACACCCTTGTTCTTTCCTCCCCCTTCCCTGTTTATTACCTTAAGACAATCCCAAAGTTAATAAATATTACCTGTGGCAGGCACCATTTTTAAAACTACAACCACCCTTGTCACTATCATATGTTCATTCATCAGTTAACTCTGTTACCTGATTGTTTCCAGCCCCCTCATAAGAGCAACTAACAGGGTCTCTACCCACTTCACTCCCCACCCTGCCCCCTATTCCCTCCACTGATACAAGGTTATCCTGTTTTTCCACCTGAAAATGATTAGGAAATGACTTACAGTTTCAGAGTACTCCTTGGTCAATTGTGATTGTTTCTCAAACACTAACTCGTCTTTGCTTTTGTTCATTAGCAGCAGTACAAAGAACTGCCTGCTCACACCCTTGTTCTTCCCTCCCCCTTCCCCGTTTATTACCTTAAGACAATTCAAAGTTAATAAATATAACTTGTGTCAGGCACCATTTTTAAAACTACAACCACCCTTGTCACTATCATATGTTCATTCATCAGTTAACTCTGTTACCTGATTGTTTCCAGCCCCCTCATAAGAGCAACTAACAGGGTCTCTACCCGCTTCGCTCCCTACCCTGCCTCCTATTCCCTCCACTGATACAAGGTTATCTTGTTTTTCCACCTGAAAATGGTTACGAAATGACTTACAGTTTCAGAGCAGTCCTTGGTCAATTGTGATTGTTTCTCAAACACTAACTTGTCTTTGCTTTGGCTCATTAGCAGCAGTACAAAGAACTGCCTACTCACACCCTTGTTCTTCCCTCCCCCTTCCCTGTTTATTACCTTAAGACAATCCCAAAGTTAATAAATATTACCTGTGGCAGGCACCATTTTTAAAACTACAACCACCCTTGTCACTATCATATGTTCATTCATCAGTTAACTCTGTTACCTGATTGTTTCCAGCCCCCTCATAAGAGCAACTAACAGGGCTCTACCACTTCACCCCAACCTGCCCCCTATTCCCTCCCACCCCAGTGGTCCCACCTTTATTACACTCACAAACCCCTCCCATCTTTCCAGTAGCCATTCACAGCACTAACCCAACACTACCTCCTCCATCTTCCCACTACTATCACCCCTCCTCAATTAACATGTACAAGCATACATTACCTATGCTCACTGCATGCACTCTACTTGCATATCTTACATCCTACCAAAGCTCTATCATTCAAACACTCAACCACTACCACTGTACTCCTACTCACACCACCACTCATATCTCACCCTCACTCAGCTCCCCTCCCACCAACTCAAGAACCATCCTTATGCACCCCCCATATATTCTACCATCTATATTACTCAAACATAAAGCATCCCTACAACTTAACATAGTAACCCTCCCACCATACCTATTACCCAAAGAGCACAATCATAAAGATTCCCGCATAAACAAAGACATTCAAAAACTGAGAAAACTAATAACCTCATGCATATCAAAACTAGCCCTAACTGGATATATCCACCCCAGCCCTGGCCCTACCATCTCCAACCCCAATCCTCATAATCAGACTAGAAACCACAACTTCTCCCATATTACAGCCAATAGAAAGCCAAATGACTTACTTCTACTAAGCCTAAATATTAGAAGTATATCCAACAAAGTCCACGAAATCCATGCCACCATAGACTTGTACTCCTCAGATATAGTCATCCTGACAGAAACCTGGCTAAAACCTCACATTACCAGTGAGCAAATACTTTCTACAGGTTATGGCATACTAAGAGTAGACCGGATAAACAAGAAAGGAGGCGGTGTAGCTATAATATTTAAACAGCATCTAAACATCCAGATCTTAAAATCATCAGCTCCACAAATAGGCAATGAAGAAATAATATATACAAACCTCAAAATAAACCAAAACAAAACCATCAACATAACTGGATGCTACTTCCCACCTGGCCAAAACATCCCTCCACTAGAAAACCTCCTCAGCTGGTCTACCCACCATCTCCCCCAAGAAACTATCATTTTAGGTGATTTCAATATTGACTGGCAATCCTGTTCTGGCAACCATCCAACCCATCATGTAAACCTTCATGGCTTCACCCAACTAGTTCAGTCCCCAACCAGGATAAATAAAAACTCCAGCAAGCACACTACCCTGGATTGGATACTAGTCAGTAAGAGCCCCCTGTCATATATAACAGGCTGCTTATCAGATAGCCTCAGTGATCACTTCCCAACATTCCTACTGAAAAAATACCTATACCAAGCTAAACCTGTCATCTACCGTCAGATACATAAAAAAATAAACTTTAACCCACTCACATTCATCTAATCCCTCAAAGAATGTAACTGGCATCCTCTAAAGTACCTCAGTCTTGATGATGCAGTTGAATTTTTTAATACTACCTTTCTGAGCATCCTTAATTACCATGCCCCCATAAAACTTTCCAGAATCAAAGCACAACCCTCCCCATGGCTACAGAAAATCACTAAGTCAGAAATGAAAAAAGGGATAAAGCCTGGGAGCACTGGCGCAAAACCAAGACCCCCTCAACTAGACAGAAATTCCTAGAACTATGCAATAGAGTCAAAAAGCTAATAAAACAGGACAAATTCCAATACTACCAGTCTGCCCTAGACTCCTCCGAACACAGCCCCAAACAATTCTGGTCCTCCATAAACTCCATCCTCTACCCAGGTAAAGTCAATACCCCTCCTCCTAACATCCCTCACTCCTCAGAAAATATTGCTACCTCATTCAACACACACTTCACACAAACCATATGATCACTAGCTAAACAACACAACCCCCCTCCTCTCCAACCCACACCTTCAACTACTAATCTCCCCACTGCCTTCTCTTTTTCTCCTGTACCTACCTCCAACATAAAAAAACTCTTAACTAAACTTAAACCCACCAAATTAGCAGCAGACAACCTCCCAAGTGAATACCTACAAATCGCAGCTGATGCTCTGGCCTACCCAGTATCCATCTTGATTAACCGATCTCTGTCAGAAAGTTATGTTCCCACACTGTGGAAAGTATCACATATAATTCCCCTCCACAAAGGTGGACCCTCCACAGAACTAACCAATTACTGCCCCATAGCTATTCTCTCTCCACTCTCCAAAATACTAGAGATGCATACACTCTCAGGTCTCAGACTACCTCCTTACTAACAACTTCCTTTCCAATACTCAGCATGGTTTCTGACCAAACCATAGCACCACCACTGCCTTACTCTCCTTTACTACCACTATCCTTCAGCATCAACACAATGGCTATCTCTCCTCTGCTACTTTCCTAGACCTATCTAAAGCATTTGACATAGTCCCACACAAACAACTTATCTCTGTCCACAATAACCTATCCTTCTCACAATCAGTCACCAACTGGTTTCAGAGTTACCTGTTTGTCCGCCAATAATCCGTTGTATGGCAGAATGACATATCTCCCCAACTACCTGTCTCCATAGGGGTTCCTCAAGGATCCATCCTTGGACCCCTACTCTTCTCTATTTTCACAAATAATCTAGCCTCTGCCACCACACATGGCACACTCATACAATATGCAGCTGACTCGACCATCATCTGCTCAGCCCAGTCCCTACCCAAACTGCAAAAAGTCACACAGGAAGCCTTTTCCTCTGTTGAAACTTGGTTATCCGATGCCCAATTAATACTCAACCCAAAAGAAAACTAAACTACTCATCTTCCAACCCGCCAAACATACTGAAAACAACTCTCACTTTAACATTACAGCTAAAGACAACACCACTATATATCCAACTGAACACACCAAATTGCTAGGTGTGGAAATAGACAATAAACTAAAATTTGACATTCACATATCCATGACCATAAAAAAGCCCCAAAAAACTAGGAGAGTTATACAGAAATAAGCTTCTGCTTCTTACTGAAATTGGTACACCTTGTTTGCTGTAGCATAGACTAGATCCAGGCCTGTTGAATCTAGCTTTGTTTGTATAACTTGAGCACTAATCCAGGCATTCTTTAAAGTATTCAGTTGTATTTATTACTGCTTGGTAGTAACTTGATTAAAGTGTAGCTATCATTCTAAGTCTTTTGGATTAAGCACTTGGGCTTCAGACCAGTTGTTTTTCATTAGGAAGGTCTGTGGCCTGCCCTGTGGTGGCAGGACAGGTAGCTTACATCATTCTAAGTTGGGAACTGCTGATTGAGGGCTCAGTGTCTGTTATTCTAAAAGTGTATTAATTCTGGTTTAAGCACTTGGGCGTCAGGCCAGTTGTTTTACATTAAGAAGGTTTGTGGTCTGCACTGTAGTGGCAGAACATGTAGCTTACATCCTTCTAAGTTGGGAACTGCTGATTGAGGGCTCAGTGTCTGTTATTCTAAAAGTGTATTAATTCTGGTTTAAACACTTGGGCTTCAGACAGTTATTTTACATTAAAAGGGTTCGTGGTCTGCACTCTTGTGGGAGGAGAGGCTGGACTCTGCCTTTCTAAGCTGGGAATTTCTGGTTAAAGGCTTATAGTGAATGCATATTTGAACTGCTTCTTACTGAAATTGGTACACCTTGTTTGCTGTAGCATAGACTAGATCCAGGCCTGCTGAATCTAGCTTTGTTTGTATAACTTGAGCACTAATCCAGGCATTCTTTAAAGTATTCAATTGTATCTATTACTGCTTGGTAGTAACTTGATTAAAGTGTAGCTATCATTCTAAGTCTTTTGGATTAAGCACTTGGGCTTCAGACCAGTTGTTAAACATTAAGAAGGTTTGTGGCCTGCACTGTGGTGGCAGGACAGGTAGATTACATCCTTCTAAGTTGTGAACTGCTTATTGAGGGCTCAGTGTCTGTTAATCTAAAAGTGTACTAGCTCTGGTTTAAGTACTTGGGCTTCAGGCCAGTTATTTTGCATTAAGAAGGTTCGTGGTCTGCACTCTTGTGGGAGGAGAGGCTGGACTCTGCCCTTCTGAGCTGGGAATTTCTGGTTAAAGGCTTATAGCGCCTGCATATTTGAACTGTTTCTTACTGAAATTGGTACACCTTGTTTGCTGTAGCATAGACTAGATCCAGGCCTGCTGAATCTAGCTTTATTTGTATGCTTGTTGTTTGTTTGCTTATTTCCCTGAAACACTAATTCCACCTAAAATGTGGCTTTTCAGTGCTTCTATGGATCCCTAGTGATATCTGCATTGCTTACTGTACTTATTTCCTTGTTTCACTTGAAAGAAAGTTATTGTTTGTCGTTTTTGCATTTAAGTTACCTGTAACACATTGCATTTAAGTTACCTGGCACTTGCTCACTAAAGCAATTATATAAGTCAGCACTAAAATATTAAAAGCACTACACCCTCACAAACTCCCCTTGAGTACCTCGTTCCCCTTTGGCCCTTTTTTTCAATTATAAAGGAATTCCCAGTACTATTCTAGCATGTCCAAAGGTCAGTTGTCAATCTCCTCTCCGGTCCAGCTGGTGAATCTGGGAATCTTGAGGCAATGTTACAACTGCCTCATTTACACAGACAACCTTCTCCTCCTCCCAACAAATTCCAACACATGTGAGAGATGCAACCATATAGCCATACTGGAGCCTAAGCTCTCTCAACTCAGTACTGGTGAAACCAGTCAGGAGGAGAAGGAAACCACACTCACTACAATTCCAGTCTCACATAGACCTACCACAACAGCAAACCAAACACATAAACACACAAAAACATACTCGGAGGATCTAAATAAAAATTGGCCTAAGCAGCAGAGACCTCCAAAGCAGACACCCAAGCAACCACTACCCAAAACAAAACACGTGCAACACATAGCTCACAAAGCCAGTGTGCCGAACAGTCACAGCCCTTAAGGCTAAACAACACACCTGATACACTTGTAATAGGTGACTCTATCATCAGGCACACTGACGTCCTTCTCACCAGGCTGAAAAAGGAGAAGGTCATGGTGAGCTGCCTGTTGGGTGCTAGGATCCGCCACATAATACAAGCACTCAGGTCACTCCAAGGCAAGTACAAATATGACTCAGTCATTGTCCATGCTGGTGTGAATGACCTGAGATGTACCTCCCTGGACTACATGAAAAGAGACATAGAGGAGCTCTCTGAGCATGTAGCCCAGGCTGGTATGACCCTGACCTTGAGTAGCATCTTACCCTCACCAAGAATGATGCCACAATATGAAGATAAGATGATCAATTTCAACAATTGGCTTAAGTATTGGTGTCATTCAAATGGGATCCAATGCCTGTCAGCCTGGGATGACATGCTCGACAAGCCACGATGTTTCGCTAGGGACAGCTTGCACCTGTCACCCCTGGGCTTTCAGATATTGGCAAAGGCTCTTGCTACCCCCATAGTGCCTTTTTTAGGCAAGGTTCAAAAGACAAACCCACCTCCATAAGTATCACAAGGGATAAGAAACTAAGAGTAATGCTACTCAACGCCAGAAGTCTAAACCTCAAGATGCACACACTCAAAACTCTCCTTAGCATGGAGAACATCGATATCTGTGCAGTAACAGAAACCTGGTTCAAGGCTCCCGAGAGCACCCCAGCACTACCAGGTTATACCTCATACCATGAAATAACTTCCAAGAAACCAAGGCAAATAAGATAAAAGAATCTGAATCTTCTGACTTACTACTTTAATCATCTGATAACAAGTACACTATAATAAAAAAAGATAATTTTACTATATTTAATTTCACTGATTTAGTAATAACTTCGGATTATTTTGTGCTTTTTACTAAGGGTTTTAAGTTTGTTCCACTACGCCCCTTAAAGTTGACTGATGCTTTAGTGGATTTAAAGTTTTTTGTCAGACATTTAAATCTAGCATTACAATTTAAGGGACAACCACACACAAAAGAAGAGCTAGCAAAGGCTAGTACCTACAATCCTTTCTACACCCCTCTCTTAAGGTTTTTGAGGAGATGGTGGAAATGGATTTAAGAAAGCAGTGTTTTAGCAGAACACATTCTCCATCTAATAATTTGGACTCTAAGTCACAGCATTTAATTAAGTCCCTTATTCAGGACGGTGTTAGGGTGATGGAACCCAACAAGAGGGGGGGGGGGGTCCTGATGTATATTTTTGCATATGACACCTACCTCCACAACATGTTACAGGGTCCAGAGCAGTATGAATTGATTTCTAGGAGCAAGTTAAATTTAGCCTATTCCAAGATCAATTTTTTGTTATCGGACCACCTATTACAGGGAGCTATTAACGAAAGGTTATACAACTATTTACAATAAACCTAGGACCCCAGTAATTTTTGGAATACCCAAAACCCATAAAGGTTTAGACCCCATGAGATTTAGACCTATTGTCTCGGGGGCTGGAGGTATCACTGAACCGTTGGGCAAGTTTATTGACCACATTACAAAGAAATTCTCTTCTACGCTACAACATTTAGGCAAGGATTCTTGGGATTTTCTCAAGGGTTTAGAAATTAGGTTATTTCATCCTGATTTACTTATGACAACCATTGATATTGTAGAACTGTTCCCCAGCATCCCACACTCTATTGGATTAGAGTGGTTCAATGAAGTTTTGGCCTCTGAATCCGGCCTTAGTTCCAACACAATCAGCTTAATTGTTGAGTTTATGGAAATTGTTCTCGATAATAATTTTCTTTTTTTCAATGAAGAACTGTTTAAACAGAAAAAGGGGGTTGTGATGGGCGCTGCATGTGCCTCATTATACGCCAACATAGTTTTGCATTACTGGGAGAACAATTTTATATTTTCCACACATTGGGTACAATACATAGTCCATTATAAGCGATACCTTGATGACATCTGCCTGTTGTGGAAAGGAACCCTGAGCAACTTTCTTGAGTTCATGAGTTATATTAATTCTACCACACACTTTCTATCTTTCACTTATAATGTTAGTAAGGATGTACTGAACTACCTGGATATATCAATACAGAAGGACAACTGTAATCACACCTTTAAATCCAAGGTATTTAGGAAAGCCACCTTTTCTAATTCATACCTTCATTTTGACAGTGGTCACCCATTTCACCAGAAGAAGGGCTTGGTTAAGGGACAATTCATTCGTGCATCTAAGATATCTAGCACTGTTTGAAGAAGTTGAGTTTTTAAAAAAACGTTTTTTAGAAAGAGGTTACCCTGCCTCCTTGGTTAACAACATGGCCCAAGAAGTGACAGATAATAGACAAACCAAGTATTTTCCGCTGTTAGGTAGTGGCTTTCAGCAAGTTGAGCAGTTTGAGAATTTGGAATACTTTAACTTGCATAATAGTTTTATTCACACATTTTCACAGGATTTCCAACTGGTGGAACACACAGTGCTTAAACACTGGCCACTTTTGATGCTACACGATGACTTTAAAGGGATAATTCAGGAACGTCCCAAATTTGTGACTAGAAGGGATATTAACCTAAAAGGGTTATTTGAAAGAAAGCATCTATCAGATTCAAGGCATTGTTCTCCTAAACTTGGTACCTATAAATGTGGGGCATGCAAGCAGTGTTCCTTTATCATGAATGATAGTTCTTTTTATCTTCCATCTAGAAAATTTAGATTTGACGCTGACCGATATTACAACTGCGGAGCAAAAGGGGTGGTGTATTTAGGATTATGCACAGAATGTTGCAGTTTCTACATAGGGAAGACTGAGAGACCCCTTAGAAAAAGAATTTATGAACATCAATATGACATTACAAAAAAGAAGGACACTAATGCTTTTTTTAAACATCTTGCTTCTTGCTCTAACATGAAACTTAAGTTTATAGTTCTTGAACAGGTGACCCAGGATGCCAGAGGAGGTGACTGTGAAGCCCGCCTTGAATACAAAAAGCTTTTATGGCAGCTTAGACTTAATGCTGCAAAATTCCCTGGTCTCAATGAGGCCATTAATATATCTAGTGTACTAAAGCTGAGAAGGGCTAGGCTATGATTTTCTTGTTACAATTAGTAAATGTCTTTTATCTCACACATTTGTGAATTTTTATGCACACATTTGTACATCATTTTTAAATGATTTTTAATTGATTTTTAAATGATTTTTTAGTGTTTTCACTATTTGAACTTTTATTCTGCATTTTCATATGCATACTTTTCACTCACTGAGTTCAGTTACTAATTAACTGCCTTCTTAAGTGAATGTTTGTTGAACTAATTAAGTACCATGTCATCAGATGCTTAAGTATTTAAACTTTTCAGTCACACTACTTTTTATCTTGAGAAAGCCAGGTATTTGCCTGGCGAAAGCACTTGATTTATTGACCTGTTTGTTGTTCAATAAAGCTGCACTTTGTGCTTTTTGGTTCGGTTCTTCCTGTCTGTGGATTATCTTATACCATGCTTTTTGGCCCCAAAACTTGGACTGAACCACAAAAGGAGGGGGAGTATCAATATTTGTCAAAGATACCCACACCTCCAGGTTGGTGGCACAGCACAAAGAATTAGAGACTATCCATGTGCAACTAACAGTGGGTAAAACTGCCTTCCAGTTTATAGCCTGCTACAGACCACCCTCCCAAACCCAGGAACCTCACTCGGCCTTCCTGAGAACACTGGAAAATATGAAGGCCTCTCCAAACATTATTATATTGGGCGACTTCAACTACGGAAACATAGACTGGGAGCATTACTCTAGCTCCAACACCCTAGCCCAAAGGTTCCTAGAATTTATAAACCCAAATGCTATGGAACAACTTGTTACCACTTCCACAAGAGGGGAAAACATACTGGACCTGATCATCACCAACATGGGGACTCTATGCTCCAGACCAGAAGTGTATCCCTCACTGGTAAGATCAGACCATAAACTAATCTCACTGGATATTCACATCCCGACTCCACCCCTGCCCTGAAAACCACAGTGAAAAACTTCTCTAAAGCAAATTTCACACTCCTCAAAACCGAGGTGGAATCCTTCAAAGCCCCTGGGCCTGTGGAAAATACAGCCCAGACCACAGAATCCTTTATAAACACATTATATGAACACCTTCAGGAATGCATGGATCATGCAATCCCAAATAAAACCAAGACCCAATCCTCCAAAGGCAGACGTCCTGTCTGGTGGACCCCAGCCATAAACAAACTATACAATAGAAGGAGGAAGCTACTACATGATAGAGCAAAATCCCAAAAAGGGAAGGCATCTCTGATAAGTATTAGCAAAAAACTACGGGCACTCATAAAATCGTCTAAGGCCAGCTTCGAGAGAAAAATTGCACAGGACACCAAGGATAATCACACGGCTTTCTTTAGTTATGTTAGGAACCTGGGTGGAAATTCCCAGATATGATCAAAAGTAGTCCAAAATGACAAAAAATACACCAAACCCACAGACATTGCCAACATCCTAGCTGACAGGTTCAGTGCAAACTTCTCCCTCCCCTCCCCACCAAAAGGGCAAATATCTATCCCAGCAGAGTGCTGCCCCCCTGACATCTCAGATGCTCAGGTAAGAGCTGTCCTCTCCAAAGCAAAAAACCCAGCATCAATGGGATCAGACGGTGTCCCGGGCTGCGTCCTACATGAACTCCAAGAAGAGCTAAACCCAAACATAAAACTACTGTTCAAGCTCAGCCTTACTACAGGATATGTACCCAAAGAGTGGCGTACAGCAACAGTGGTTCTTCTCCACAAAGGTGGTGCCTCAACGGATCCTGGAAACTATCGCCCCATAAGCCTGACTAGCTTGGTCTGCAGAGCTATGGAAAGGATCATCATGGACCTCATAAATAAAGATATTGGGGACCTAGAGACACTGGATCCTACCCAGTTTGGCTTTGTCAAGGGCAGATCCTGCCTCTTAAACCTGGTTGATTTATTTGAAACAGTCACCAAGGCCATTGACGAGGGGAAGGTGGTCCACACAGCCTACCTGGACCTCGCAAAAGCCTTCGATACAATACCCCACTCGGGCATTATAGATAAGCTCACCAGCTTAAATATAAACCCCTATGTCACTAGATGAGTTGCAAACTAGCTCAAGGACAGAACCCACATGTTTAGAATTGCTGGAGCCATGTCAGACTCCAAACCAGTTACAAGTGGCGTCCCACAAGGCTCAGTCCTGGGACCTCTCTTGTTCGGTATATATTTCTCGGAGGTACAGGCCAACACGGAAGGACTGTGGCTGACCAAGTTCGCAGATGCCTGCAAACTGGGCACCATAATCGACTCTCCAGCCAACACAAGCATCCTCCAAAAGGGCCTCATAGAAACAGACAACTGGTGCCAGAGCCATGGCCTCAAGCTAAACGCCAAAAAGTGTATAGTCATCCCCTTTGGCAAAAACAAAGTGCCCACAAATTACCACATAGGTGGTAATCCATTAAGTACAAAAGAAGTAATAAGGGACCTGGGGGCCCAAGTTGATAGCATTCTCTCATTTGACAACCACGTGGCCAAAGTGGTTAGAAAAACATTTTATATAGCCCACCTAATCATGAAGGGATTCACATCTAGATCAGGGAAGGTCATTGTGCCTCTTTACTCATCCCTCATCAGGCCCATAATTGAGTACAATGCCCCTTTTGGGATGTACCTTACCAGACACCTGCAGCAACTGGAAAGACCCCAAAAGTACCTCACCAAGAGGATCAAAGGGCTCAAACAGATGCCATATGCTGCCCGGTTAAAGAAACTCCAGCTCTACTCAGTGGCATACTGCCTGCTCAGAGGCGATCTGTGCCTAATGTATAATGCCATGTCCAACCCAAAATTAATGGACATGCTGCACCTCAGAAAATCCAAATCCCATCGAGCTACGTGCTCAAGAGACTTGAACCTCAGCACTGAAATAAATAGGACATGCTGGAGGGACAGACTCATAACCCAGAGGCTCCTTTCACTTTGGAATAAAGTCCCAGTCCAGGTTAGGCAGAGTCCCTCATTGACTCTCTTCAAGAGGAATCTTGATGAGTGGATGGGAGATCGTAGGTTTACCCCGGGTATCACTTCTGTGTCACTGTTAGGCAGAGGCACAGTATACTAACCTCGAAAAAGGGCATAGCAAAATTAATTTAAAATGGGTGGCGAAAGCCAAACACACTCTGGCTAGGCTTATAAATGCCCTAGGGCAGATAGCCTAGTATGAACCTATGAACCTATAAGCATCTTCTCACCAAAGCAGCAAAGATTTCAATAGCAAATTCCCACCTTATCTCCACCCTACTTTATGCCGCTCCAATATATACCAACCTAAGTCAATGCGATCTAAACAAGCTAGAGACCTGCTACAACAAAATTGCCAAATTCGCCACAGGGGCATCCTACCGTAGTCACCACTGTATCTCACTTGCTGAACTGGGCTGGCTTGAACTCCCTCACCTCCTTCAATGGTATCAACTCTCACTCGTCCACAAACTAGTAAACCATCTACTAAATGTCCCATCCCTCCAGAATCTACTCCAACCCTATCGCACCACCAGACCACTAAGATCCAGCAAGAAAAATCACTTGCAGATCACTAAAGCCAATAACTCTGCTGGTGAAGCACTATTCTCTTGCACCATAGCCAAATTATGGAACTCCCTCCCACCCACAATTACCTCTGTACCATCATGCATCCACTTCAAAACTTTACTAAAAGTGCACCTAAAAACATGCTGGCTATGCCCTTGCAACTCCCATTCTAATATCACCCACCTCATCCAACCACTACCCTTCTTTCCACTCCACTAACTACCTTGATTATAGCAAGCTCAGATGCTCATAAACCTAGTACTTATACAGCAGGAACTTCTTATTTTAACATTTGTTAATGTCTGTTATGTACTTCACAGATAAAGATTCTAGTTGTCTACTGATGTACTATGTTCTTCATCTGTAAATATGTTGTAAGTAATTGCTATGTAAATTGTTAATCGCTATGTAATCCAATGTAACTACTGTCTGTTTATTTTAACTGTGGAGCTTTTCTCCCCGGGCCTCCGCTGAAAATGGACCTACGTCCAGTCGGGCACTCCTGGTCAACAAATATAAATAAATAAAATAAATAAATAAAATAGAAACCTTGACGAGTAGATGGGAAACAGAAAGTTTACCCAGGGATCACTTCAGTGGCTTGATGGACAGAGGCATAGGGAACTAATCTAAGGGGGCAGCAAAAGCCAACACATTCTGGCTAGGCTTATAAATGCCTTCAGGCAGATAGTCTAGTACCTACCTATGAACCTATGAACCCATAAATGGGTGTACTGCCTTATCTAGAAGGATTTGGGACAGAATAAACCAGTTAACTTTGGAGAGGAGGGTATTAAAAGTTTCTGGGTGGAAGTTTGATATCTTGCAACATGTAATATGTCTGTGTGGCACGGGGGATTGTGGAGTGAATCTGAGAACTTTTACTGGTGAGTGATCACTTAGGGAGTCAGGTAGGGTTATAGGGTTATGATATTTAAGTGGGTAAGCGACTAATATCCAGTTAATAACCGAGCCAGAGTTGTGAGGTTTGTTAGCATGGGTGAGTGTAGAGATGAGCTGTGTAAAGCCATGCAAGTTAATAGATAAGCTACAATTTGGTGAGCAAATGGATAATCAATTTATATTTACATCACCAAGGAGGACGATTTCATTATGTATGTGCTGAAAGAGGTAGGAAAGAATGCTTTCTAGTAAGGGGATGTTGTCCCCTGGAGAAATATAGGTAGCTGCTACACTGACTGTAATATAACTGTTCAGTTTAAGGTTAGCAGTCAGGATTTCAGCAGGTAGAAAGGATGGGTTTAGTTTGTCCAGAGGTGTAAGAGTAAGGTGGTTGGAGTAGGCAATGACCACTTCTCCCCTTTTTTCTTTTGGTGGTCAAGTCGCAGTATATTATATCCAAGAGGGAGAATGTCTGTATCAGGAATTTGAGGCTTTAGCCATATTTCTGTGAGGGTGATAATATCAGGGGAGTGATTTGCCAGTCAGGCATGGAATTCAGTGACCTTATTTAGTACAGTTCTAATATTCATTGGATAAAAAGATATATATATTTTCTGGAAGTGTAAGTTATCCTGAATGTAGGGAAATAGAGTTGTTGGTTGGGGAGGAAGGGGTTGGGTCTGGATTTGGATGAATATCTCCTGGGATCTACTTGATTTTAGCGAATCCCATTTCACCAAAATGTGAAATTCATGAGTGGATTTAAGCGAAAGTGCGTTTTATCGAAAATGCACTTTCTCATAAATAAGTACGGAAATCACAAAATTAAATTAGTTAAAAAAGAAAAACATGCAATTTGCATGTTTACTTAGTTGTACATCAATGTTTAGTGTTGATGTACAACTAAGCGGACTGTTGTTGAGATCGTAGTACAGTAGGGATGAGGGAACATTCTCTTTTCCCCACTGTAGTGCAATCTCAAAGTGAGAATATTAAAGTAGGGGGGTGTGGATGCACAGCCCTCCACATGGGGGGTGCAGGGGCCCTCTGCATAAAAGTGTTTTCAGTGTTTTTTTTTTTTTGTTATGCATTTACACAAAAGTGCGTTTTCATTGAAACACACTTTTGTGTAAATGCATTCGCAGATTTCCATTTCGTTGAAATGGAAATTTGTTAGAATGCAGTAGATCCATCTCCTGATAGCAATAACGTTTTTGAGAGGAAGTGGACATTATAGAGTGAAGGGTAGTAGCAGAGGTACTTGATTTTGCTTTTTGTAAAGTTTGAGTGGGTAGGATGAAGGTTGATTTTGGGAAGGAGAGTATTTGTAAGAGCGATGGTAGAGCAGTTTATGAAAGGGTGAAGTGGATGTGGGGTGACACTTGGAGGAGTATAGCTAGGAGCAAGGTATTCAGTTGTTAGTTGGATGTCATAGGCAGTTAGAAAGTAAAAAAGTAGTAAGGGAGGCAAATAGAAGAATGTGTAGATTTTATGTGTCATGTTAGCGAGGTAGGTCAGTAAAGTAAGGCAAGAGTGGCAGGAGTTGTCTGATAGGAAAGTCCTTGGTTTACAATCATGGGAAAAATGTGAGAATACCTGCTAGTGGAGAAATTGCAAGAAACAGAATGTGTTTAGGTGGAGCTAATGGAGGCCCAATTAATTAGTGTGTGGGGGGGTGACAAGCTGTGATTGGTCCAGAAGAGAGGACATGGTGGGGTAAAGAGGAGGGGAATATAGGAGGATAGGTATAAAGGAAATGCTATGGGGGTGGGTGTGAATGGGGGATTGGGTAGGGGAGCATAGTGAGCCAGAGCATTAGCTTGGGCGAATGGAGCAGGGCTATACCCTAGGTCACAAGTTTTAAGAAAAACAATCAACAAGAAATACACTCAGTAAAAGCAAGTAAGTCCAGTTAGGAGGAGAAAAAATGTAGTCACAAAGCAATTATAAGCAGTCTTTATAAGAAAGTCTTAAAAACAAACATATATATGTATATACTAAAGTGGCTCTACACTTTGAATCTAGAAAATCTTCACAGTCTATCAATCATTTACATAAAGAATGTCAATATTAGAAAGTTTCAAGTTTCCCAGACATGGGTCCTTCTTCCTTTATTAGTTTTGGCTTTCTCCCTGATTCAGCATATAAGATGTTAAGAGATATTTATGATACTTAGTTTTCCTGCATTATGTCATTTACCATAAAACTATCATTGGAAATATCAATTATATTAGAAGTATAACTCCAAAATAAATTACTTTCCCACTGTTTCTAAATATTTGCCATCCAGGCACATTGCATAGAAAGATGAATCCCTGAAAATGTCTCAGATATTCCAGGTTCAAGTGGCACCAAGCACTGCAGGAACTGTCTGAAAAAGGAAAATGAAGGATGAGACACAGCCTGTTCACCCCTTTAGGAGCAGGGTTGGAAGGACATATCGGGAGTGCAAACTCCATTTTCAATCCCTAGAGCAGACTGGATATGAGATGGAGGCATCTGTCTGTAAGGGTAGGACACTCTCAGAGGTAGAATCACTTACTGAAGTGGGTGACATGACCTCACAAAATCTCACCATGTAGACTTGTGACGTGCAGAGGAAACAATGAGTTCTAAAAAAAAAAAAATCCATGATCCCAACTATAGCTGTCATCCCCATTCCTAGTGTATGATGTTTGACATAAGTGGACTGGATGAGCCATAAAGTTCTGACCCCAAGGAGAATGAATGAGTCGATAGAGCATCTGAGGCGAACATGATGGTCATGTGGGATCAGGATCAAAACACTTTTTCCACACCATTGCACTTCTAGAAGACCATACTGTGTTTCTTTCAAGTATTAATATTTCTGTAATACTTTTAAAGTTGTTTGCTATGCAAGATTCACATTGAATACAGATATTGCAAGCCACACAATCTATTTTATAATATAATTTATGGCATTTACGGTAAAAAAATGGCATAACACCTTTTTATTAACTAAATTTTCTGAGATCACAGTAATGGGCCACAAGGCTACATTCACCAAGCACTTAGATTATATGCACTTTGAATAGTTACTAGCAAGGCTACCTTTGTCATCCTTAATACTTCTCTCCAGGTATTCTTGGTGACCACAGATAGGTGATATTTTACATTGGAACTTACATTCCCTGTGTTGTGCAGGCAGTTGAGAGGCACAATTCATTGACAGCATTATACACTGCACTGGCAGTTGTGACACAGGGAGTCAGTGATGTAACCCTTGAGAGGAATGTTACAAATAAGCAATAAATATTGATAAAAATAACAATAACACTTAGCTACTTTAAAAAAACTCTCTTGTCAGTTGTTTGGTTAGGTAACCAAAAAGGATGAGTATTCAGTAGAATATAAGGTAGTGATATACCAGTCAACTCTACTTTTTATATTACATGTTTTCTGCAATAGTGTACATGTGTGTGTGTGTGTGTGTGTGTGTGTGTGTGTGTGTGTGTGTGTGTGTGTGTGTGTGTGTGTATGCATACTAAGTTACGGGAAAATATATATCATGAGGTTATACTTAGAAATGAATACATGGATTTATAATACTTCAGCGTATGAATTAAAAATACTTAGAAATGAGGGCAATGCATTCAGGATCCTCAGAAATGATTAGTGGCCTTCTAAGTGGAAGGAAACATTACCGCAGTGTATGTGACAACAGGGCATTATGACATAGCATGATCCAGCAACATATAAGGTGAGTCCTGATGTAAAGTGCTTCCCTAGAAATGACCATATCCTGGACATCCCCTGTCAGGAAAGCCTTACCTCTGTCATCAAATCCAACATTTTCATTCATTAGCTTATTTTTTGTCCCTTTCCTCTTCATATTGAACACTTATATTCCACACCAGATATATCAGCCAGTTAGAAGATGGGCTACATAATTTATTAAACAAGACAATCTTTTTAAATAAAGTTATTGTCCATATCTGTGAAGTTCACCTCTTTATTATTCTTTTCTTTGGGTAGAGATCCTCATTTTTGGAGGCACCTTTAGGACTGTAACTTTAGCTAGCAACATGTAAATCATAAACAGAAATGTATTAATATTTTCCAATTTAAGATTGTTGGGCTGCATGCCTACAACCTAAATAACAACACATTTCACATCAATGATAAAGTCTCTCTCCCAGAATCCTAAGGTACTAGTGAACTAGTCCCTCATTCTCCTCCAAAACGCACAAAGACTGAGGCACTTTAAAATACATTGATAATGTCTTGCAGCTCAGAGAACTAAGGCTATGAACAGTTGAGGATCTGCTACCTATGATCCATGGTTTAATTCCCTCAGCCTTCATTTGCCTACTATTTGACTCTGCGTATGTGATTTAACTAGATAATGCTCCTGAGTTGAGTTTTTAAAAAGTTCCATATGGCTTAGTGCTCTACCCTGGTAAACAAAAATTAAATAAACTAAAATAATAAAGTTAACTGCCACTTATATATCTCAAGCAGATACTCAACTCCATCAAAATCCTTGTTACCATCCTTACTGGAGTCTCATGCCACTAGTTCAGTATTTTAACATTCACATTCATAAAGTACAGATTCACAAAGAGCTTGTAAAGGCAGCCATTACTTCATAATCCATCCTCTTTATCATGTTTGTGCTAGAGTCCAGATAGAGAAGTCTTGACATACAGTTCGGGGATGATAGGACAAAAATAAATTATCATAAAATATATATTGATAAACTAATTTTAAGTTGATCTCTATCTTGCAAAGCAGAATTATTCTTTCCATTTTCTGCAAATTCCTCATAACTTGTCCTACTTGAAGACTTGGGCTATTTGTAATTTAATGTTTATTAGGATTGCAGACTGATCCAAGGCAGACATAGTTCATCCATGATCTAGAGCAAAAGCAATGGTGTATTACAGATTACAAACATCGAGTAATAAAATACAACACAAAAAAAATTACCATGGTAAAATGCACCTTGTATTAGCATACACATTTACTTTCTATATGCAAAAACATTAAGAACAAAGAGTAAACACATTTAATTTCCTGCAATAATCCATAAATTCCTCTCAAAGACGACAGCCCAGTGCAATATGCCTTAGAAAAAGCAATAGTAGGCAGATAAATTTAGACTGGATATACAAAAGAACACTAAATACTGATAAATTTTAAGTTATGTACTTACCAGAAAGTTAGATTTAGCTGGTCTCTATCCAGACACTGGAAACTGGTGGAGTGGTTGCCTTTCACACTTTTTGCTTGGCAATGGCTATTCTATGCAAGCTCAAGCTCCTCCCCTGTTCAATAAACCCCGACTCCTGGGAGAAGGATTTCAGATCAAGTAAATATGATTAACCAGTGTACATACCCAGTGGTGGCTGGTGACTTCAAATCAAAGAGGGGCTGCAAAAGACAGCTGAATGGGTGGGACCAATGGGAAGGGGTGTTGTCAATTAGAAAGGGGTGGAGCTATGCTAAAAAATGCATAAACTGGGACTTTAATTAAATACGATGCCCTGGGTGCCACTGCCAAACCGTCATTATGAGAGTCCAATCAAGACAAAATTAATTGTAGAAGAAAAAATATTTTGGTGCATTGGTTACATGACAGCTTACTTAATATCTAGATTGAAACAAAAAGGTTGTGAGGCATGAAAAATAAATTACTTTTAAAATACATTATGGGAATGCCAGTCAAAATCAAGTATAAAAAAAGCAGCACTCAACACAAACCACTTCTCCTTGCACTGCAGTTCTAATTATAATTTATATTCAGCTTTATAAAAGTACCAAGTAACATGCTGAAATTAGCAATACCCCCACTTGTAAAAATGTTTCTTATCCAAAAATGACCAGCTGCCTGACAACAACTATCTACCTGTTTCATATGGAAAACATGATCAAAGTAAAAAAATTACAGCAAACAAGAAACAAGCTTAAGATAAATTGCTTAAAGGATTACTGCACAGGTTATGGACCACACATAATAGACTGGCATTCTTTTTAGTTTACGGGTAAAGCCTGCACAGATGACTGCAAGTCTTCAACAAATGTAATGAGCTTCTGAAAATACTGGAATCCTGTCCTTTATTACAAATACTGTCATATGCATTTCAGTACCTTAAGTTTATATGTTATCTAAATATGTAAATATTCTCAGCATGGCAACAACAAAAAAAAGCTTCAAATGTTGGTAATTCTTTAACAGTATGATTATTAAAGCTTACTTGCATCTTACAGTCTGAGTCAAGCTTACCTGATGGTCATTAAAGCATTGCTACTTAAACACAGAGCAACAGGCACTGCATCAACATGCATTTTCTGAATAAGAATCATAAATCAACAGTATAAAAATATGACAGAAAACTAGAACATTCTGCAAAATCAAGGACAGATGAAAAGCCACTGTAGTACTTGTGTCTACATTGGATGGGGGGGATACTCTGCGCACTTACACTGCATAATTTCTCCCTGCCTTGCTTGAACACATCCAGAGCCAATACGTGGGGGAGTGGGGTGCAACAAGTATGTCACAATTTGAAATTTCTCTGGCTGACGGTGATGGCCCTGACACATTTGTCATACTTAAAAAACAACAGGTTAGTTGAGAAAACCACTTTATAAAATACAAAAATAGCAAAGCTTTCAGGTGAAACCCTTCCTCAATACTATTACATATGCTTAAAACCAGACTGGTTTAAATACAGGTCATATAAATCACATGACTAGCAGTCCAAAAGTCATGTGACAGAAACAAATACAAATATAGAGTGTAAACATAAAACATACAAAAAATCTATAAAAATATATATAAAAATATATGAAAATTATATTACAACATCTAACAACGCAATCTAGTTTGTTGCAATTTAATAAGAACAGGTTTTAATGTAACCATCGAGTTCAAACCAGGAGGATGGTCAGAAGCAAGCCTTAATATCCACTCATACTCCTTGACTTCGAGTAGATTATTGCTATCACCACCCCTTAGTGTTGTACGTAAAATATCTATCACTCTAAAATTAAATCTATGATCTGTACCAAACTCAGCTATGTGTTTGTATAAAGCATTCCTATCAATAATTTTTCTGATCTCTTATTTGTGCTCAATAATACAATCTTTCAACTTTCTGGTTGTTTTTCCTACGTAAAATGAGGGGCATACAGCACAGGTTGCTAAATACATCACATTAGTCATGGTACATGTGGCCGACAAATCAAAACTATACACTTTACCAGTGACAGGATGTTTAAATTTATGACCATTATCACTAATAATGTCTGAGCAACAAGTACAATTCATACATCTATATGTACCTGGTTTAACAGAAACAGCCCGGCCAGGGGGTCTACTAAAATCTTTATAGCATAGTCTACTCTTTAAAGTTCTCATATTTCTATATGAGAAAAGGGGTCTCTCAACCAAAATAGCCTTAACTTCAGCCGATGCCATCAATATAACCCATTTCCTCTGTATAATTTGTTTAACAAAATATGTCTTAGCATGCATGCTGGTATTCACCCGAAAGCTTTGCTGTTTTTGTATTTTATAAAGTGGTTTTCTCAACGAACCTGTTGTTTTTTTTCATAATATTTTTCTGCAGCCTGTAGCATTTACTTTACATTTTTGCTGTCTGCTTGGGAATACCTTAAGGGTTGCTTGCAGTCTGTTATTCCTTACTGATATGGAAATATCAAAGACTGTGAACTCGGACAAGTCTCTTTTAGTTAATGAAACTAATCCGCTAATGCAGTTTGCTTCTACAGCATGTTCTGATATGGAAAACAATGGTCGCTTTAAGCCTGAGAGCACTATGGACTTTAACAAGAAATTACAACTGTTTGAGGGAAAGGTAGGTGCTTTTAAGCGCCTGCAATGGCAGCAGTTTAGTTTTTCCACTTATCTGGATAGAGGCATTGTCCCACGAGGCTTAAGAATACTCAAAATGCCTTCGTATGGGAATGCCTATCCAGAGTTACTGAAACAGTGGCAGCAACTTAATATTAAGCTGAGTTTAGACTATATGACTCTCATGAACAAGTTTTTTTCTGTTACTGAAAGTGAACTAAAAGATGAGATAATAAATATGGAAAATGAAATTATGAACATGCCTGTCTTTGCTGATATGTTGGATGTTTATCAACAGATGCTTGATACAATACAAACTTTGGATGACCGTTTAGAAGCAACCAAGAAGCGCAAGTTAATGCGTGATATGAATGATTTTCAGAGAGGCCATATCTTCTCATGGCCAAAAACTGACTTCATTACTCATTCCAACAACAAACCTCGTGGCCAGAAGGTGATTTTAGATGCCTTGGATGACTTTCGTGAAGTGTTACCGGTTAATCCACAGGACCAGGAACCGTCATCTACTAAATTGTTGAACTGTGTATCTGAGAACACGCCCATTACTGTGACGTTAGCGGTGACTGTTGCGGGTGTATGCTCGCAAGTTGAGGAAAAGGACAAGCAAGATGGAGAAATTAATACACGTTTGGGCGGTGGCAAGAAAACTCAACAACTTACTTTAAACTTTTCACATAAACAGTTCCACTTAGATCAACCTGAAGCAGTTTCTGAGCGATCTACTCCTAGGAAGAAGTCTCCAACAGGTCAAGTGATGGCCCCGGTCAAGTGGAAAAATGATAGCCCTTTAGTACAGGGCAAAATGAGCCGAAAGTGATCAAAGGTACTTTAAATCTTTCAGCCTTTGATTTAAAGGCTGCTCATTATCCCCTTTTACAAAAGGGCCTTAATTTTATACCAATGGCTAGTGATGATTTGATCGAAGCACTTACAGACCTTAAGCAATTTGTAAGGAATGTTAATTTGAAAGTTTTGTTTGGTAATTCTTCTTTTACTGATACTTGTTGCAAATGACGTAGTACATTTATACCTGTCAGTATACCTGTATTAACTGCTTACCATGACTTTTGTGAAATGGAGTTGAGACGTTTGTATGCTGATCATACAAAGTAAAAATGTTTTAATCTAACGTATGATGAGCATTTAGCTTTAAAAACATTACAAGCTAACCATGATATAGTCATTAAGCAAGTCACCAAAGGGGGTGTTGTGGTCCTTATGGACCGGTGTAACTATATGTCTTCTGTTTCCAATATACTTTATGATGCTAATGCATTTAAACGTGTTACACTTTTGGATGTTAAGAAGTGCATAAGTTCTGTTAATATGATGATTTATGATTTGCAAATTAATGGTGACATCAGTTTAGATTTGTTTCATTTTTTTACTGTCTCGTGCCCAGTTATTTCATGTCTATATGGTCTTCCTAAGATTCATAAGTCAATGTTAGACCCCCCCCCCCCATGAGACCTATTGTGTCGGGTGGTGGTTGGCTTACTGAGCCTATCTCCATTTATCTGCAGAAACAGCTGCAACCATTTTTGTTGAAATGCACTAATGTTCTACGAGATACTACAGATTTTTTATTCAAACTACGACATTGGTATAATGGTTTAGATGGTATTCCTTTAAGACAGGGTGATTTTTTATTTGTTACATTAGATATTGCATCTTTGTTTACTGTAATACCAAATGAGTATGGTATCAAATCTATAAGAGAGTTTTTGACTTCACAATTCTCTTTAACAACTAGATATGTTGAAAATATGTTTTCTTTTGGATTTAGTTCTCACTAATAATATTTTTTGTTTGATGAACAGCTATACTTACAATTAACGGGTGTAGCTATGAGAACTTCGGTGGCCAATACTTATGTCAATTTGGTGTTACACCAATGGGAGAAAACTTATATTCTTGGTAATAGAAATCCCCTGAATAGTAATGTATGTTTTTATCAGTGTTTTGTTGATGACTGCTTTATGATTTGAAAAGGTTCTTTAACTCAGCTTAGTGAATATGTGGATTATTTGAATACAACCATGAATTTTTTGAAATTTAAAATGGATGCTTCTGAAAATGTGATTGCATTCTTGGATGTTAAGATGCAGTTACTAGAGGGATTTATTCACACTAGTGTCTATAGAAAGGAGGTATATGCTGGTAGGTATGTCCATAATACCAGCATTCATGCCCCACATGTTTTTAAAGGCATAGTGACTTCACAGTTTAATAGTTAGTAGGTTGAATACTGATGATACATTCTTTAATATACAACTTGATGAAATGATTGATGATTTTTTGAATAGTGGGTATGACTCTAAATTGCTGTTGGATTTGAAAACTAGAACCATAGCTGATAGAAAGACAAGTTTGAAACCTATTTTTTTAGATGATGTTAGTAATCCTAGTATAACTGAACGTCAAGTTTCCACAGTTAGATATATTACCTCTTATAATACTAAGACATATTTTGTTAAACAAATTATACAGAGGAACTGGGTTATATTGATGGCATCGGCTGAAGTTAAGGCTATTTTGTGTGAGAGACCCCTTTTCTCATATAGAAATGTGAGAACTTTAAAGAGTAGACTATGCTATAAAGATTTTAGTAGACCCCCTGGCCGGGCTGTTTCTGTTAAACCAGGTACATATAGATGTATGAATTGTACTTGTTGCTCAGACATTATTAGTGATAATGGTCATAAATTTAAACATCCTGTCACTGGTAAAGTGTATAGTTTTGATTTGTTGGCCACATGTACCACGACTAATGTGGTGTATTTAGCAACCTGTGCTGTATGTCCCTCATTTTACGTAGGAAAAACAACCAGGAAGTTGAAAGATCGTATTATTGAGCACAAATCAGAGATTAGAAGAATTATTGATAGGAATGCTTTATACAAACACATAGCTGAGTTTGGTACAGATCATAGATTTAATTTTAGAGTGATAGATATTTTACATACAACACTAAGGGGTGGTGATAGCAATAATCTACTCGAAGTCAAGGAGTATGAGTGGATATTAAGGCTTGCTTCTGACCATCCTCCAGGTTTGAACTCGATGGTTACATTAAAACCTGTTCTTATTAAATTGCAACAAACTAGATTGCATTGTTAGATGTAATATAATTTTCATATATTTTTATATATATTTTTATAGATTTTTGTATGTTTTATGTTTACACTTTATATTTGCATTTGTTTGTGTCACATGACTTTTGGACTGCTAGTCATGTGATTTATATGACCTGTATTTTAACCAGTCTGGTTTTAAGCATATGTAATAGTATTGAGGAAGGGTTTCACCCGAAAGCTTTGTTGTTTTTGTGTTTTATAAAGTGGTTTTCTCAACTAACCTGTTGTTTTTTTCGTAATATTTTTCTGCAGCCTGTTGTATTTACTTTACATTTGTCATACTTCTCAGCCTCAGAGCAAAAAATCTGGACAAAGCCATAAACAAAAGTGGGACAAAGGCCCAAAAATAAGGACAATTTTTTTTAATATTGCTCTTATAAACTTAGAAAGATAATAGAATAGTAGGTATTGTATTAGCATGAATTTTCTGAAAGGTATGAAATCTGAAACTCGAATGTCTGTCATTATTTTCTAACTTTAGTCTTTAATGATTTGCCACTAATTTGCTGGGAAACCACAATTTTATGAAAAATGAACCAAATGTGATGCAAAAATATAAAATAGTCACACAATACAGCTGGGAACCTGTCAAAGAACAAATGCTTTTTTTAAATATTAGTACTGTTAACTTGAGCAGCTGATAAAATAAGAGAAACTACATGCATTTCTGAAATTAAAAGTAATCTATAACTCTGATCATTACAATCATTTATTAATTGTAAACCCTCTACGTTTTCTTCCAAATTTGCCATTTTGCATAGGGATTATTAGGGGGAGAGCAACATTTTGTGCCAAAATCAGGGACAGTTGAGAGGTTTGGATATACCTAATTCTATAAAGTGATTTATTTGCATGTACCTCTCATCTTCTTAACGGAGGAAAACTGAACAAGGCCAAACATATTGGGGGAACATACAAACATTTCTAAAAACTGCTCTTGTATAAGCATAGTCAGTTGATAGAATAACAGGTCTTGCTTTTGCATGCATTTTTCTGAAGAGTATGAAGTCTGAAACTCAATGTCTGTCATTATTTAGTGACCTCATTCCTAAATGGTTTGCCAGAAAACCACAAATTTTATGAGGAACAAACCAAAAATAAGAAGTAGAAATCTATTCATTCTGCAAAAAGCTGGACAGTTAAGAGGTATAGTTCAGCTGGGGCTGTCTGAGTTTGCCTCCCTTCCCCCGCTTACAAAATCATGAATGAATAGGGCCTCCCCCTGCAGCTGTTCCAATGACCCATTACTTGGCTATTTTGCCCCATTTACCATAAACACTGTAATGTGCATACCACTTTTGTTCTGCTATGATTTGGATTTCATTTTAAAGTTTTATATTACATTTTACAGCACAAACACTAATAGACATATGCTAAAGAAAGCAATGCAGTCTCACAATAAAAATAGACTTAGCATTAAAACTACTCTGCCCTTGAAACTCACATTCATTGAAACAGCATTGAAACCCACATTCAAAGAAAATACATCTGTCCAGTGGCAGATAAGGATTAACTTTGGGCTGTTTTCAAATCATAGGCTCCTTGCACGGGAAACATACATGTGTTCTTTGATACACTTTCCTGATTGTATTAAATTATATTCCTTGTATAATACAGTACAGCTGTTAGACGGCATTTTAAATGTATTGCTTTGAACATTTTTCCAGTAAACAATGAAACAAAATGCATGCACCAATAATGAAAAAACTGCTCAGTTCAGAACATTTCCATCATAAAAGTCTACTCAAACTTCAATCCACCAGTATCAGTAAATATCCACGATATCTGCAGAAGTAAGTCATCTAAATAATTCCACATTAAATAGATCTGTAACTAATGAAGAGGTTGCTGCTAGCAAACAACTTTATATTTCATTGTTACATCTACAAATAAAGTGTATGTTGCTGTTGAGGAATAAATTGCCTATGCTGCATTAAAAAATGATAAGCTAGTAATATTGCAATAGGGAATGGATGGCAAACTGATAACAGGTTCATCGTTACTAGGTAGCTTTGCCAAAGAGGACATTCTCAGGACTGTAAAAGTACAACACAGTACAGTATCAGCAATACATTTATATACTGTGGGAGTAGAACCCACAGCCTTCTGCATCAAAAGCAAGTACACTACCTCTTTGTGCTATTAACAACACAAGCAGACTCAGAATAAGCAGCATTAAACTTTTCTTCAAGCTCTCAGCTCCTTGTAAAATCCACTCGACACTCAATGTCTGTATCTCTCAACTTTGAAGCACAAGAAACCTGGAATAAGCCAAAATTTATTTTGGGGGGGGGGCAAAAGCCCAAAATCTACAGACACATTTTAAACATTACTTGCATAATCTTGGAAAGGTGCTAGAATAAAATGCTGTGTTACCACCATGCATTTCACTGCCAAGTCTTGAATCCTGGACCCTGTGGACTACAGTCAGAGCAACACACCACTGCTCTCATCCTAATCCTCCAACCTCTTAGCCCAAAACACCTAGCAAAGCCAATAATGGGGGAATACAGCTGCCAAACATATTCAGTGAATTCAGTTATCACCATAGCTCTCAACCTCTTAGCACAAAAAACCTGGACAAAACCAATAATGGGGGAATACAGCCCCAAAAATAGGGACAGATTTCAAATATTTATTTTATAAACAGAAAATTGCTAGAATAAAAGGTTTTGTGTTACCATGTACTTTCTGAAGAATATGAAGTCTGAAATTCAAATGCCTGTCAGAATCCAGAAAACCACAAATTTCACAAGAACAGACATATGAGGCAAACATTTCACAAGTGGTGGTGGGTAGGGAATTCAAGCTCTTGCTACCTGCTCCCAAGGTACAGGGTTTGAGTCTAGCCACCAGGTATATTTAACTGGGGTGTTTCACACACACACACACACACACACATACACACACACACACACACACACACACACACACACACACACACACACACACACACACACACTTTCTGCAGTAAAGTCTATGAGAACATGTCCATCCCCTTCCTGTGAGAACAGGCTGCTACTCAGCCTGCAGACATTGCAGTCTGATCCCCTTCCAGTCTATGCAGTTGTAACTGCATAGACTTCTGAGATCTCTGCTGTTGAATGCTGTCATCCTAATCCGGACTGTCTCACCAGTAGTCTGGATTCTGTGCATATGCTCTGGACTGGTTCACCAGCAGTCTGGATATCGGAAATGGTGCGCATGCACTTTTCATTTTACAGCTGAGGGGGCTACAGTCCTGCAGCTCAATAGCACGAGCCGGCCCTGGATCTATATCAGTGGTACCTTTATCATTTGTACTATCATGTTTGTCAATTGCTGCATGCAGTTTGAATAGTCCTTGCATCCATTTCTAGACAAGGTGAATTCCTTGTTACTCAGTGGAGCACAGAAACTATAACTCAGTATGTCAAACATGATATTAATACAGACTGATATCTAAATCTTTTTTTTCAAAACAGGTTTATTATTTTAACATATAAGAGAAATATCATAACAATTTTATACAAGTAATTAAAAATAGGTATTATTATAATATTCAACAAAACAACTAAAGTATTTACAAAGACATCCACTACAATCAGATCAATTAATTAAACTAAAATACCATGCTATTGAAATTAAAATTTTTTAACAAATTTTGTAAATTATCCCATACAATAAAATAAGATGTTTTTCTATTTGTTCTAGTCCTAATTGTGTTTATTTCCATATGGCACACTATATTCATAACATTTTTAAATTCATTGAACGAAGGAGGTGTATCTGAAATCCAATTTCTAGTTATTATTTTCCTAGCCACTGCTAGAATAGACCATAACAAGGGAAGCTTAACCTTTTTAACACTTTGAGGTACAGGTGTGTTGAATAATATAAGAGATTTAGAAATAATGAAATTATCTGTAAAAAGAGCCTGCAAAATTCATTAATTGACTTCCAGTATTCTTTCAATTTTATACAGTCATAAAACATATGAGCCCAGTCAGCATTAATTTCTACATTACATCTCTTACATAGATTATCTTTATTATTTATTTTATTCATCATCAAAGGTGTATAAAAAGATCTATGTAAAAATTTCCATGTATAAAGTCTCCAGACAATGGAAGACGTAGTTCTATAAGCAGATTCCAGTATATATTGTTTATCTTGTTGATTTGGTGGGTCCCCATTAATAGAAATGAAATAATTCCAGTATGAATCTACACTGTAAAAAGTTTCTTGTCTGATAACTTTATGCATGTATGAAAGTTTACCTTTATCAGAAACTTTATGTTGTAAATTTAATATCAAGTAATCAATCAGTGTTGGAATAGATTCTTTAACAGTTATAGACATTAAATCTATTTTATTAATGAGATGTTGTCTAAAGGTCTGAACCTCTAACCAGCAAGTTTCTCTTAGATCAAATTCTTGTTTTAAGAAATCTAGATTTTTAACTTTATTATCAGATATCAACTGATACCAGTACTTTAGATCATTATCTATAGCTAAATGAGTTCCTTCAGAAGTAGATGACAAAAGCATACCCTGAGTATACATTATAGGAAATACAATAAAATTCCATTCCCTATACTTAGGGTGCATGAATATAAAGTTACGATAACTAATAATAATATTTAATGGGTAACAAACCATATGTTTAGGTGTAATAGGTGAAGTACAAAATTCCTTTAGTAACCATAACATGGAGTTATTTACAATCATATTTTTATGTGTTAAGGAGATTTTCATGAAGTGTATACTAATTAGCTCTAAATAATCTTTCCATTTTGTGACATATGACTGATCTATTAATAAAGTAATAACTTTTACAATAGAAGAGATAGTATATAAATTAAAGTCTGGAAAAGAAATACCCCCTTGAGACCAGCTATTAGTATGTTTCTTTAATGCAATCCTAGGTCTATTAGGTGCCCATAAGAAATTTAACATTAGTGTGTTCAGTTTCTTGATAATTATTTTTGTAGGTGGAAGTATTATTGATTGTATTAAGTATAAAATCTTGGGGAATATTATCATTTTAATAATTGTAAGTCTCTCCTCCATAGTAAAAACATATTATTCCAGGTATTAAAAGATTTTGTATATTAAGAAAACAGGTATTATAATTATTATATATAATAGATTTAATATCTTTAGATAGTATTATACCTAAATAAATTATCTGACCTGAATTGGGTACATATTTAGTAAAATCACTAATGAGAATATTTTTCGTGTATATATAGGTAGTATTTTAGTTTTTTCTTCATTGAATATTAAACCAGAAATACTTTTAAAATTCATCATGTTGTCAAATAGAGACTGTATAGAAGAATTAGATCCTGCTGATGTAATTAGAACATCATCTGCAAAAAGTTGAATTTTGGATGTTGTATTTTCATCTATTTCAAAACCCTCTATGTCAGTACTGTTTCTGATCAAATTAGACCAAGGCTCCATTACTAAAGTGAATAATAGTGGAGAAAGTGGACATCCTTGTTTTGTACCTTTAAGAATGGGTATTTTTTGTGAAACATATGTTCCTACCTTAATATAAGCCAACGTTCCTTTGTATAAATGTTCAATTAGATTTACAAATGCATCCGAGAAGTTTGTGCACTTCATTAAGGTAAACAGATAGTCCCAACTTACTGAATCAAATGCTGAACTTATATCAAGACTAATAAGTGTTAAATCTTTCTTTTTCCTATTTGCAATATCTATTAATGTTAAAGTTCTTCTTATATTATCAAAAGTATTTCTATTTACAATGAAGCCTGTCTGATCTATATCTATAATGCCGGGAATGATTGTCTTCAATCTATCAGCAAAGATATTCATAAACATTTTATAATCAACATTAAGTAATGAGATGGGCGATATGAAGAACATCTAGTTGGATCTTTATTAGGTTTTAAAATTGGTGAAATAAATGTATATTGCCAAGATGGGGGGGGGTTATTAACTCAGTTTGGGCCAAAATAAAAACTTTATGTATTAATGAATATGTATTTTAGAAAGGATTTTATATATCTCTGGTATAATACCATCATTACCCAGTGCTTTGTTTGATTTAAGCTTATTTATTTGTGTAATAACTTCTGTATATGAAATACTCTTGTCCAATAGTTTAATCTGTTGTTTATTAAGCTTTTATTCATATTTGTGGTTATAAACTCCTTTATTTTATCTTTAGGTTCCATGTTAATATTATTATGGTTAATTTTGTGAAAGTGATTTCTAAATTCATCTAGTATTTCTGGTATACTAGAAACATTCTTCTTTTTCCTTAGAGAAAAGATTTCTTTGATATGGTTTTGTTTATTCAACCTTTTTGTTTTATTTTTAAGTCTATGTAAGTATTTGGGGCTTATTGAATAAGACAAAAACTTGTATTCTCTAAAGTTATTTTAACTTTATGAGTTAAAATTTCTTTGTATTTCTCATTTAGTTTGTTTATTTCTTCAATAACTTTCTTGTCCATAATATTTTCTTTATTATTATGTTTATAAGAGTCTAATTTACTTTGAATATCTAACAATTCCTTATCCCAAGATTTCCTTTTATTATTATACCATCTGATACTTTGTCCATATAGATATGATTTTAAGGCATCCCAAACATAAACAATGGAGACTTCAGGAGCGTTATTTATGTCTAAAAAATGTTTTACTTCTGAAAGTATATATTCTTTATAGTCTTTTAGTTGAGTTAAGTATGCTGGTATCCTTTTGATCTGAACATTATGAGTATTTTTATCATGAATTCAAAAACAATTGAATTATGATCAGATATAGAACATGAAATGATTTTAGAATTAATTAAATCTGTTACCATCTGGTTAGAAATAAAGACCCTATCTATTTTTGAATAAGTTTTGTATCTGTTAGAAAAAAAGGTGTATGGTAATGATTTTGAATCTATCTGATTATTAATATCATTCAAATGATAAGAATTAGCAAAATCCTTTAAATGTTTTGCATTAGATGTAATTCTTCTCTTTCCTATAGTGGTAGTATCACTTTCATGTAGTATACAATTAAAGTCACCAGCTAAAATAATATCTCCTATAGAGAATGATATGATCTTATCAAGATGATGTTTCACTGTATTAATACCAATTCCAGGTATCCAATATGCATTAATTAAAGTGTAAGTCTTCCCATTAATTTGTACTGTAACCATACAAAACATTCCTTTGTCATCCTGATAAGACTTAATGGTTTTAGGAATGGGCATACTTTTATTCCATAAAATAGCCACTCCTCTTTTTCTGAGTGTGCTCTGAACTAACCAATACTGTATATTTGTTTGTGGCTAGTTTATCAATATCTTTTTTCAAGAGATGGGTTTCTTGTAGGAAGACTAAGTTGGCCTTATGTAAATTAATGTATCTTATTAGGCTTGCCCTTTTACATGGATTATTCAATCCATTAATGTTTAAAGAAATTCCTTTTAAAGATGTCATTTGGCATTTTTAAAACTTAAGAATCTTATGATCAAAATAACAAATAACAAGATAAGTAATGTTACATCTCCTCCTTTAGGTGTACCTTTAAATATAGCTGTATTTATTGAATCTCTTATGGGATTTCGTATAGGATTCAATTTTGTTTGTAGTGACAATGAATGTACAAAATATATTGTGGATGTCAAAACTATATACAAATAACAATGAACAAGTGAAAATAATGTAAGGATTAAACCTTGCATCCAGCCTGGAGTTGTAAACTCCAACTTAGAGTAGTATTTACCACTCAAGTTAACCCCCTACCCTAAGCAGCAGTACGTCAGCTACCACCTTATCAATTTAATACTAGTTATATTTAACTGAAGTTAACAGTTTTCAATTCAATTATCTAGCAAGACAAGACTACACATTTGGTAAAACAGCATCATATAAACTAAAATAAACCTTTTTTTTTTTTTTTTTTTTTTTTTTTTTTAAACTGTTCATACTACTATATACATCCATGTAATATAAAACACTTGTATTCAAATAGCATTCAAATAATCTTGATGTTAGAAATCAAGAGGAGAGAAAAATAGGTTCTAACATTCATTTAAATCAAAAACTTTGGCTAATATGATTCAGACATTACATATATTAGGATGCATCTAATTTCTGTCATGTAAATACAGTTAACAGCTTCCAAAAACTTGAATTGCTTGTATATGAGCATTTACTCAAACTCATTATTGCCAATAGAATAAAATATTGTATTCATAGAAATTGTTATAAATCATACTTCATAGTTAAGCAGATTCTCAGAAACATTTATATACATATCTACATACACACACATACACACACACACACACACACACACACACACACACACACACACACACACACACATATATATATATATATATATACATACATACATACATACACACATACACATATACATATATATATATATATATATATATATATATATATATATATATATACACATGCATACACACACACACATACACACACACACACACACACACACACACACACACACACACACACACACACACACACATACACACACACACACACACACACATACATATATATATATATATATATATATATATATATATATATATATATATATATATGATCTCACTGAGTTGTATCTTTACTGAGCACCATCTTACATTGCTGTCCCTTCAATAAATCTGTCTGCTTTATACAAAATAATGCACAGCAAACACATTTTAGTAACCAGATTTTACAAACATGCTATACTACTGCTTTAAAATATATCACATGACAATTTATTCCAGTATAGAGTTATAAAATTATTTATGCTTGTCAATCAGATGAATTAAATGAGTTATAGTAATGTATATGTGTGGGACATAGGTTTTTAACACATATTATTAATCTGCTATTCCTGTATCTGTGATGTGTCAGTGTGATATCTAGGTCAAAGGTGAGACCAGCTGCTTTCAGCTTCTCTGTGAGAATTCTGAGAGTTGAAGCTTTTGAAGTAGCTCATGGACACTGTGCATGAGACAGCCCACATCCCAGATTGTCTCTCTTAACATTTTGGCGGAAACTTATTAAAACTAGTGACAAACATTCATTTAGCAGTGTAAATGCATCTAAACATGACAAAACCTTCACAATGCATTCTACAGGTTATTACAGACTCTATGTAAGTGAAATCAAGCCCAAAATTATTAATAAGTAACAAAACTCAACATTTTTATCCCAACTCAACTCCTATGCGAATCTTATTATTTACTGTGTCTATATGATCAAAAGTATTTCTATATATTAATAAAGAAAAGAAAAGAGAGTAGAAAGTAAAAGGGTGTAAGGCAGAAATAAAAAAAAAAAGTAAGAGAAAGCTATAAGAAGTATATACAATAGAATATTACTTACGGTTTATATTAATAGAGTTAAAAATAAAACATATTATTTACTATTATTTAGTTCTAATTATTATTAGTTAAAGCATGACAGATTATTTACAAACAAGCATAAGCAGTGTAATCAAGAAAGTATAATTAGGTAGTGTCATTCCTGTATCTGTGATGTGTCAGTGTGATATCTAGGTCAAAGGTGAGACTAGCTGCTTTCAGCTTCTCTGTGAGAATTCTGAGAGTTGAAGCTTTTGAAGTAGCTCATGGACACTGTGCATGAGACAGCCCACATCCCAGATTGTCTCTCTTAACATTTTGGGGAAACTTATTAAAACTAGTGACAAACATTCATTTAGCAGTGTAAATGCATCTAAACATGACAAAACCTTCACAATGCATTCTACAGGTTATTACAGACTCTGTATAAGTGAAATCAAGCCCAAAATTATTAATAAGTAACAAAACTCAACATTTTTGTCCCAACTCAACTCCTATGCAAATCTTATTATTTACTGTGTCTATATGATCAAAAGCATTTCTATATATTAATAAAGAAAAGAAAAGAGAGTAGAAAGTAAAAGGGTGTAAGGCAGAAATAAAAAAAATGTAAGAGAAAGCTATAAGAAGTATATACAATAGAATGTTACTTACTGTTTATATTAATAGAGTTAAAAATAAAACATATTATTTACTATTATTTAGTTCTAATTATTATTAGTTAAAGCATGACAGATTATTTACAAACAAGCATAAGCAGTGTAATCAAGAAAGTATAATTAGGAATAGCATTTGAAGAACATATAAACTTTTAAAGGAAAAAAAAATGTATCAAATTACTGACCTTATTTTTCCTTTTCAGAAAGAGAAACAAGTTAAATCACAGCTTGCCATTAAATCTCCAGATATTTTGACTAATTATGAAACAAAACATTTCTTTGCACACAGAGAATAACTTTGATTAAATCTTTTTCAAAATAGTTGTTGCTTATTGGAAATGCAGGAACTATATTTAAAAAGATTAATAATAAAATAAAATGATGAGAAAAAAAAACATAGTACAAATCATTTGTTTTTTAGTCTCTTCTTCTTCTTCTCTGAAGTCTTCCACGAAGTTTCAGTTGCCAGTCTCTTTAACGAAGGACTAGCCCATTCCATTTCTTCTATTTTTTCCAAAATCTTATTTTTTTTTGATAAACAGTAAAGCAGAGTCTAAGTCATTGAAAATTTTAGGACCATCGGGAAGGAAGATTTTAAGCTTGGCAGGAAACAGAAGGTATGTTTTAAACTGTACTTTTTTAAGCTCCCTTATTAGTGGCAGAAAAACTTTTCTTTTAGCTAATACCATGGAAGAATAGTCATTGTCAAAACGCACAGTTGTTTCATTAATCTTAACAGGAGCTTTAGCCCAAGCAGATTTAAGAACCATCTCTTTATCAAAAGATGATAGAAATCTAACTATAACTGATCTAGGATAGTTTTTGTTTGAGTTAGTATTAGCTATAGCTCTATGTGCTCTTTCGATACCAAAAGAGAATGCTTCTGGTAAATTTAAAGTTTTAGGGAGCCATGTTGTTAAAAAAAGAAGTAATATTGTTACCTTCAATATTTTCTGGCAGTCCAAAAATCCTAATGTTATTGCGCCTAGATCTATTTTCCAGGTCATCCAGCTTTGTTTGTAAATGTGTATTTTGTTTCAGCAGAAACTCAATGTTGATTTCCTCTTCTTGTATTCTATTTTCCATGTCATTCACAGCTTCTTCTATGCCTGTCATCTGGATCTTCTGTTGTTGCAGGTCCATATGTAACAAGTCTATTTGTTTTGTAGTTTTTCTATGAAAGTGTCTATTTTAGTATCCATTTTATCCATCTTAGCAGTAAGTTGCTGGACTATAATTATCAGAGACTGAAGTTCTTTCTTGATGCTGGAGTCTTGAGAATTTATCTTACTGGAACTCATTTCAGACTGATAAACTGACAGGAAAATTTCCAAAGTAATTTCTGACAGGAATATTATTAAGATTTCCTTTATTTTTTAGATATAGTTCAAGAACTATATAAAACAAACATATTTAGAAAGAAAATTACTTCAAAAATTATTTTTTTAAGTAATTAATTCCTGTCAATGTAATGAAATTGGTGGAGCTGAAGAAATCTGCTGCTATCCTGTGTTCATCCTTGGCCACGCCCCCCAAGACTGATATCTAAATCTAATATCGCTTGACTCTCACACCCTGTACTACTGAGAGGGGTTCCACAGTCACTTAGCAATTTAACTGGAAACTGCTCAGTAACTCAAAGTGCTAGGCATGATATTCTCTCATCCAGGTTGAAATCCATATTTGGTCATTACTGCAAATACTTTATACTCTTTAATCAAGGGAACATTGCAGTCCCTAAGAGTCTGAGTACTAAACTATTTACACACTGAATACCTGTAGGATCCACGGTTATTTCACACAAAAGAATTACTGTATATTTTTATCAGCTAATAGATTAACTTCTCCCTTGGTAAAATAATTTCTTCAAAGCAAATCAAGTTTTAAACTATATATATTAGATGTCAGTCTCTCTGCCTCTCTGTCAAGATTTAAAAGCATTCTGTTTGGATCATTAGATTATATTCTTGTTACACTCTGTAAATCACCAATTATCTTTGTTAGGTTACCAGGTCATTATTAATTAACATTCGTCCATTAATTACATGGCATGTACGGGGGTATGTGGGAGTTGGGAGCTAAGTGATTGTGCCCAGTACTAACATAGATGCTTACATGGAAGCATTAGAAAGGTTTCTGCTGGGTGTGTTTGAAATGGTATGAAAGAATATTTTAACTCAGAGAAGAAGTAGAATCTTGCATCTTCATCTAAGACTAGAAGCAGATGTCACTGCTCTATGACAGATACGGAGGCTCGAGAAATATTCCTGAGGATTATAGAACCATATACAAGAAGGGGTTGTTATGCTACTGTTCCTAGATGCCACCTAACATTAATAGCAAGAAAAGGTTTGACTCTATGCAGAATACTTAATCTGCAGTGGGCATTTCATATCACTTGGTTAACATGTTAATGAAGATGAATGAAGACGGATTTTTAGCCAGCAGAAATACCCAAGTGATTGAAGGAAGCAATATTACTTATTTTGTAGGGTAGAAATGCATATGAAGAAGAATGCTATTCCCAGATATCATAAGCTTACTTATATTTTTTCAACTGTCAAAAGTTGTAAACACAGAGATGGTATTCTACCCTGTCCTATATTATTTTGGAAGAGATACAGATTAATGTCCAGTGGGGTCCTAGCCAAGGTACCATCCTGGCATGAGCATGGGTCGTTCATCAAGACATGCAATGTACAAGTACTACCTTTCCATTTCCTTAGTTTGCTTAGCCTTTGAATTAATCAAGTTAAATATTGCATATACCACATAATGTGAACAATTTAGATCACAAAAATATAATAAAAATACAGTACTGATATATATATATATATATATATATATATATATATATGTGTGTATATATATATATAGAGAGAGAGAGAGAGAGAGTGACAAGGTGGGGAATCTTGTCCTATTTTGTGTCAAAATGATGTAAATAATATTGCAACTAGAGAGAGAGAGAGAGAGCTATAAGGTGGGGAATCTTGTCCTAATTTTTGTCAAAATTATGCAAATAATTTGTTTGTGTCTTTCGGCTTTTCCTGGTTAGGGGTCGCCACAACGGAACTCCGGTCCGCTAATGATTGGCAGTAGATTTTTATGTACCGGGTTGCCAGCTCTGACGCACAACCTTAAAATTATGCAAATAATATTGCAAAGAATGTGCTTAGCAAGTAGTGAAATTCTTATTTATTATTTATTTATTTTTATTTATTTTCATTTATGGACAATTTTCAGGCTCAGCCAGGAAAACTAGTTCAGTAAAATGTGAATGAAAAATATTTTGGGCCAATATCTCCTGTATTTTTTTTTCTTCACTTCTGCAAATGTGTGATAATTCCTGTTATATATTTCACTTACGTTTCATGTGACTGCTTCTATGACTTACCTTTTAAATGCAGCATTTGTAGATCATAGCTGAAGAGGGTAATGCTTCATATCCTTTTGGGGAATCAATAAGTGTTTTAGCATGGCATCTGCATTATAGAACAGGTATACTGATCAAACTCTGATGATGTTAAGACTGGTGTTAATCTTCTTTTTTTGGCTTTTCCCGGTTAGGGGTCACCACAGCGGATCACCTGTCCACTCATGATTGGCAGTGGAGTTTTACAGTGTTGAGTTGCCAGCCCGGCGCCCAACCTTCCACAGAAGGCACACACACACACACACACACACACACACACACACACACACACACACACACACACACACACACACACACACACACACACACACCTAGGGCCAATTTAGAGTGTCCAATCCACCTATAGCATGTCTTTGGGATATGGGAGGAAACCGGAGCACCCGGAGTAAACCCACGCGACCACAGGGAGGACATGTAGACTCCACACAGAAGGCGCCCCAGCCGAGGATCGAACCGGAGAACCTCTTGCTGTGAGGTGGCAACACTAACCATTGCACCACCATGGCCGCCCTAAGACTGGTGTAGGTTAATAAATTCTCAAAATTTCTGTACACTTAATATCCTGTCTGTTTATCACATCCTTGAATTTCAAGGACTTTAGATGGAAATGTGTGTGGGTCTGTCTCATAACCTCTTCCCTACTGTGTTCTGCAGCCCTGATTTGGTTATTACCTCCCTTTGAAATCTTCTGTCCATTTCTATTTGTTTCTGTGGTTGTACTTTCTCCCTCTATTCCCCTTGTTATAGGTATACTTCCCTTATTTCCTTCCACAGGACATTTCTCTGCATATCTGTATCCTTGAATTTCAACAGTAGATTACCACAACAGTATTAATTTCAATGCACCTGGTTTTGTACAGACTACCTTAGAGAATAACGCTTGCATAAAGTTTACAACAATTGCTTATACTTTACTGTGTCTGCAAGTTGGTCTAACATGGTCTTCTTGCAGGTCCCTACTGCTACCACAAATGTGCAGTTCCTCATTGTGCACACTTGCCTGGCTTGTCAATATAGCTTTTTCTACCTAAAACAAAACAAAGCACACTAACCAATTCCGGATGGAAAAACGGCCACATGAAGTCCGAAAGAGATGATAACTCACTTGATTAATAATAATCAAGTGAGTTATCTTTGGACTTCATTGTGTGGCCATTTTTCATTCCGGAATTGGTAAGTGTGCTTCATTTTGTTTCAGGTTTACCATTTGTTATTTACAGCAGCAGGTGTATAAGAGTTTGAGTTGAAGCAAAAAAAAAAAAAAAAAAAAAAAAGGTACAGAGCTGATTCCAGCAGACCAGCACCTACCTCAGTTAGTTTATGTATCTCATCTTCCTCTCTGCTCTCTCATTACAGTCAATGTAAGCCCTTAGCTGCCCAAGACAAAAAAAAAAAATAAAACTTTTATGAAGCAGTAAAGCACCACCAATGACAATGCCAGTACGCCACTGAATCCAATGGTCCCAACCTCTTGTTCAACACAAGTACAGTACTACTACTGTTTCTCGCTCTCTTTTTTGAGAAGAGAGCGAGAACCAGTCAGTAGCAATCCAGCCATCCACGTCACGTACGTGCCTGCGGACATGGCAGTCCAAACCCCCTTCTAATTTACGATGCGGTTAAACCACTTAGACATCTGGGCATCACACTGATGCTTTTTATTTAATCTGGACTGCCTTTTACAGCAGTCAGATACTAGATGCTGCTATGTTGTTAAAAAATAAAAAAACGGAACTCGACGAGCATGCGCAGTTCGAGTTCCAGGACTGTTAGAAAACGCTAAATAATGTAAATATTTTTTTATGGCAATTTAGCAAATGAAATGTAAATGTCAACTACACTTTCTTCTTTTTCCTGGGAGGGCTGCAGTCCTGCAGTCGGATAGTACAAGCCACCCCGGTACATACCTTGAAAGAAGGTAAAAATAGGATAATGTGTAATTAGGAGTCATGTGGAGAAAATCAAGCCTCCTATGTTCCTACTCATCCCCTCAAAAGTGACAGTCTGGAGGGGGGTTAGGTGGTCTGGTTGTTCCAGTGTCTGGACAGAGACCATATAAATTTAACATTCTAGTAAGAACATAACTTATGCATTTAATCTTGTCCTATTCAGACACTGGAAACTGTTGCACAGAATCTGCAGTACACTTGAACAGTCTAGGATAGTAAGACTTTAAGAATGGTGGCACCAAATGAAGCTGAACAAACTATTCACATTATAATGTTTGGCAAATGTATTTAAGGTTGACCATGTAGCAGTAGTCATAATCTCTTCAATTAACAAATTTTGTAGAAAGCACATGGATGTAGCCTAAGCCCTGGCAAAGTGTGCTTTTAACCTAATGGTCAAGGGTTTGCCTCTGAAAGAGTAAAAGCAACTTATACAATCAGACATCCACTTGGACAGGGTAACCTTATACTTTCTAACCTTTCCTGACATTAGAAAAGGAAGCAGAGAACTAGTAATGAAGTCTTTGTGAATTCAAGGTAAAAGCTAAGCTGCCTATATACATCTAAGCATTAGCCATGTAACTTGTATTTGTCTTTGTTAAAATAGCTTGGAAAGAATAGTAGCAAATATATGGAGTGATTCAAATTCACCTGAGTGGCCACTTTGGACATAATAGAAGGGTTAGTGAAGGGTTAGTGTGACTCTGGTCTGATGGAAAATAAGGTGCAGAAATTTGGAATTATGAAGATCTGAGACTCACTTTGCAGAAGTAATGGCTACCGGAAGGATAGTCTTCCAGGTTATATATTTTATATCTGTGGAATTCGCTAGCACAAATGGAGGCTTAGTCAACCTCTCTAGTACAAAACTGAGATCCAAAGTGGATCATGGTGAAACAATGGTGGTTCAGAGTAGAAAACTGTCTTTAAAATTGCTTTGTATACCTTATGTAATGCTCGGGAGGAAGAAGAAGAAAAAGAAGAAAATCCCTGGTGAAAAAAGTGTGTAGCTGCCAGAGGATCCTTTGCCAAAGAGTAACTATACCCATTTAGACTATATCTCATAAGAAGATAAACATATGAGATATAAAAGCTGAGAAGGGGTCTATAGTCTGGTGAGGTGCCAAATAGGGAACATTTCTTTTTCCCTTCATAAATTGTTCTTGTAAAAGGTCTTTGAGAGGCAATTATCAGACTGATCATGTTAGGAGGGAATGAATGGTCCCTGACCATCATTGGAAGTGGGGATACCATGCAGTCAAGTACAGGGATTGAATTTCCATATGAGGCTGAGGAGATGGCTGAAAGAGAAGATGAGGGTAATATAGAAGAAGGCGAAGAAAAGATCTTTGCTTGAGATGAGGAGGAACCATATACTTCATGGTCAGAACAGGGCTATGAGAATGACATTTGCTCTGCATGTCTTTGACTTTTACAGGAATCCGGTTATGAGTATAAATGGAGGAAATTTGTACAGGAGACATGAGGACCAAATGTGGGAGAATTCATCTCTTGGCATCTATTCCCCTTGGGAAGCAATCATAAAAAATTTCAAATTTGGTGTTGAATTTTGAAACAAAGAGATCATAACAGGGTCTTCCCCACCTTTGGAATATCCTTCTGGCTACTGCCTTGTTGAGAGATCATTTGTGTGGGACCAATATCCATCTATTCAACCTGTCCAGTATCACATGGGATGTACGTGGTATGTGCATTGGTATAAAAAAGCAGTGTGATGTTATGGCCCATTCCCAGACACTCATGGCTTCTCAGCAAAGAGGAAGAGATCAGGTTCCACCTTGCTTATTTATGTACCAAACCTCAACTATGTTGTCAGAAGTGAATATACCACCATAGTGGAGTAAGTCCTTTGCAATGGTAGGAGGGCAACCCTCCTCTCTAGAACACTGATGTGTGATTTGGCCTCTTGTGGTATCCATGTATCTTGGACTATCCTGTCAACATAATGTCCTCCCACCCCTGAAGGGATGTGTCCAGTGTAATCATGGCAATGGTAGTAAGTCAAAAAAGGGTCTTTCTGCAGACAGATTTTGTGTATCTGCCTATCGTATAAGATGGTTGATGAAAGTTTTTGAAAACTTGATTAGATGTATCATGTACCGGGTTGCTGGATTCCACTGAGTTTTGATTGTCCACTGTGATACCCACATGCTTAGGCTGGCGTAAGGTACTGTCTGAACAGAGGCAGCCAGCATACCCAACACCTTGGGCACTGTGGCTTCAGTGGGGTTTGCATTTTCTAAAAGACTTATAATTTCCTAAACTATGGATGGAATCCTTTCTGGTTGTAATTTAACTTTCTGGTTGACTGTTTCCAGCTGGTGGCCAATAAATGTTAAGAATTCTAATAGGTCCAGCTGGGATTTTGCCACATTGACATAGAGATCCCAAGGATAGACTCAGATAGAGCAAATACTGTTTTGCTGTGAGAAGTTATTTCATAGAAGATGCCACTGTAAGCCAGTTATCTAAGAATGGAAAGATCTTTATGCCTAGAAGTTACATGTTTGCTTCAACAGGAGCTATGGACTTGCTGAACACTTGGTGGGCTTTGATGAGTCCAAATAGCAGGGCTTGAAATTGGTAATGACTGACTCCCAT
This sequence comes from Protopterus annectens, assembly GCF_019279795.1. NCBI lineage: Eukaryota > Metazoa > Chordata > Ceratodontiformes > Protopteridae > Protopterus > Protopterus annectens. Next base: position 626,164,788 of record NC_056729.1, on the reverse strand, counting down.
CAGAAAGTACAGGAATCTCCTGGATGGTTTCACTATTTTGAAGTGAATTGTATGGTTTCTGGCGATCCAATAACCACATCCAGTCTCCAGCCTGTAAATGAGGTAGGATGGACTGCACCATGACTATCCTGAATGACTCCTTCTTCACATATTGAATCAATAAACTTACATAAATGATTGGTATGAAGTCTTGAAATCAAGAGAAGAACCAAGACCCTCACTAGTCAGGTAAGACCTTTTGGGTGACAAATTATTGCAGTTTTGCTGCCCTCCTTTGACAGGGTATAACTACTAGGAGGTGCGAGGGTGTATGCTTAGGCATTGTTAAAAATGGTATCAAGTAACTTCGGGATACAATTTCCTTTATCTACTTGTCCTGCATGATGTCTACTCATGACAGATACAGGGAAAGTTGTGCAATAACTATCCAGTATTAGACACAGAGGCAATCTTTCGGGGTCGGAATCATGTTAATAGACTGACGCCTTTTTTCCTGCAGCAAAAACCCTGACGCACTTTTGATGAAACTTAGAGCATTTTCTTTTGCAGGGGACACACTACCCTGCACCCCCCATGGACACCCCACACACCCCCAAACTTAAATATATCTTCTCTAAAGTCACAACAGTTGATAAAATGGAATTCTCTACTGTAGGTGAAAGTTCCTTTTGAAAACAATTTTGTTGAAATGGTGACAGCCAAAACTGCAGTCAATCTATTGACAAACTTCCTCAGGGTTCATACAAACAGGATCCATGAAAAGATCCTCTGAACCCCTGCTGTTACAGGTTACCTCTGACTCTAGGCTGGCAGTAAAATGTGAATTCACTTTTACCACAGAGTCCTGTATCATACTGCTGCCTCTGCTAGGGCTGTTTGGACTTACAAATCCATATGTTTTTGGCACATTTTTGATTTCTTCTAAAGAAACATTGTGGGGCTGAAAACTTCACCTCAACATCAGTGAGAATTTTACCCTCTTGCTCACATTGCAACAGACTGCCTTTGACCTTTTTCCCAAAACAAGGTGGTTCTGTCAGAGGAACCATTGAAGAATGCTGCCTTGAAGTATTCTGCAATGCTGGAGGCTTGCTGCTCTAGCTGCTCCATCAGTTGCATTATGAATCAAGTAGATGGTCAATGAAGAGATAGGTGTAACAGTTATTGCTCTGGTCTCAAACTGTGATCTCAAATTGCTTGTCAGCAGCTGTTTTATAGCAACTGATATTTTGTTTTTTGGGGTTTTTTTTGTTTATTTTTGCCAAACTGAAACTGAACCATATGCACCAGCTAGTTCAGTACTCCAATTTTGAAAATGTACTGGACATATAAATGTGATTTCCAAGTTTATTCATCATTCAAGGTTCCCTGTTAGGAGGAAAGATAGTCTGAATGTCCTCCAGGACCTCACTCTCACTGGCAGCAGATGCTACTATGAAATCTACAAGTGGTCCTTTGCTCCAGTGCTGTCTATCTTCTTTGAGGGTCAAAAGCACTCTATCCAGGTTTTCGGGGACAGGCTCAGATACATTTGGCTCTTCCAATACTTTGGAGCATACCATGTCTACAAGGTTTTCAAAGGAGTAGTACTACCCAGGTCACAGGGAGAAAGGACTACAGGCCACCTGAAAAACATCTTCCTCTGGGAAGGTAGACTCTATTCGCCAGGATCCCTTCTTCCTCATCATCAAATGGATATTACCAAATAAGATGTCATCAGGAAGGTATTTGTGCGAAAAAGAACCTGGAATAGACTCTGGATCCTAGCTGGTCTGGGGTGACCATCTAGATGACTATTTTGGTGGACAACTTTAACACTTCTGTAGCTGCAGATCCCAACTGATTGGGCGGTGTATCAAGAATGTTTGATCATTTCTTTGAGATAGACAAAAAGGATATGGTATAACTCTGGTAATTATACTTATAACTCATGAATTAGATGTTATGGTTTGCCAGGCTGAAGGGTGTAAGGCTAAGCATCCTCCTGACTGGTTCCAGAGTGCAACAGTGGGGCCACCATTCATGGATACTGGTGAGGTTTCTCAGTGAAGGGCTCACGGAAACCTTGGCTCTGCAGTCCACTTCTCCCGCTTCATCTGCATCCATTTGAATTGCCTCTGCCTCAGGGAAGTTCATCCCCAAGAATCTCCTGGTAAAAACCTTGGGATTTTTTGAACCAGTTTTCTACCTCCTCTTTGATTCCTGGAAATGGATCTTTGAGAAGTAGAAAAATGGATTCCAATGCCAGACAAGGTCTTACAATCCTGCTCACTCCTGACAAGTATTTCTTTTATATAAGTTCCAGACAGGGGGCATTGATAAAGGATGCCTTGAATCTTTCAGTGAAATTGCATAGCTGCATCCAGGCATGGCATTGCATGGTAATACCTGTACTAGATGCCCTTAATGTACCATCAGCTGCATTTGACACCAGTTACATGGCCACATCTGAATTATACTGTAGGGCAGACATTTGGGCATCCACCATTTTTTGGTTGTCTGAAGGTAAGTTACCCGAATGAGACTTGGAAAGCTCTTTGATCAAGTTTCTTTGGAAATGTGTCAGGTATGCTAAGTAGTTCAGTGCTCAAAGTGCGAAGGTTGCTGATGCATAGGTCTGTTTCCCTAACCTGGTCAATGCCCCTGACTCCCTGTTAGGGGGATGGACAGAGGAAATTTCCTCTGATATTACCTTCTTTGTTGCTGGTGCTACCACCATGGCATCAACAAGAGGGCCTTTTGGCCAAAGCTTACCATCTTTCGGGGCAACCAAAATTTTGTCCATTTTTTTTTTTTGGAAAGAGATCTGCCACATCAGGTTCCTTGAAAGCCTTCTGAGCAACAAGGTCTATTAGGATGTCAGGAGGTGGGACCACACAGGATGTCGATGGGCCAGAACCAAAAGCTTCAAGCAACATGGACTCATCAAAATAAGGAGTTTCTGTAGACCATCTCCCTCTCTGCTTCATCAATTCCAGAATGCCCCCAAAAATTATGTTCTCAGGAGATACTGAGGATTCTTCTCCATCATCTAAGTCTGTGTCTTCAGTGATGGACTCAGAACAGGAATCTAAATTTTTCTGTTTATATGTCCTGTTTCATGGGACATGTCTCAGGGGCTCTGACAGAGACACATCAGATGGGGAGCTCAAACACTGAGCTGTCTTGAGACTAATTGGGTCTCCCTGTCCCTGTTGACTTCAATGAGAAGAAAGAGGCACAGGATCCATTGGAAGTCGGGATGGCTCTGAACCCGGTGCACACAGCAGTCTCCTTGATCTGGCCAAGACCCTTTCCACAGCCTTGAAAGCTGACTCAACTAATGGAGTCAAGGAGAAACTACCTCTGTCAACAGACTCAGTATGCTTCTCGACAGCAAAAGAGATCAGTACCGAAAAGGAGCTTGTAACTGAGTTATCTAGTCCTGGAGCACAAAGGAGGATAATGGATTTTAAAACTTTGGAGTCAACTTCACCAGTGGGGCTCTGACTCCAATGCTATGGATCAGGGACTCCTATAATCCCAAAACCATTGGTGTTGAAAGAGTAAGGGAATATGTCAAATCCAAAATCTCCAGGGCTATTGCACCTTACTATAATGTGGCTGAAGGGCTCAGACCCATAAGAGTCAGCTCCAGGAAAGGAGACAGTATTGCATGGGGTCAAAGGGCCCACTCTCAGTCCTCTCCATGTGGATGGAGCCAGGAGGACACCCAGCTGAATCTGTGTCCTCAGGAATTTCCTCATAATATGGTCAATATCTAACTTGGTAAGACTTCTGATGGATATACCAGACCCCGAAGAAGAAGGAGCTACAGATGCAGGTCTTGATGGTAGCTTTTGTTGGAGTATAGGTGAATGAAGCCTGGGACTGACCAACATTGGAGAAAAAGTAGGGTTCAGAGAGGGTATTCAGATCCAAGTTACAGGTAGATCCAACTGACTCGACAATGTAGGTGTTGGACACAGTGGAGGGGCTGGATCAGAAGACCTTTTCTTTAGCTTTTCTACCCTTCTCTCTTCTTGTTTCTTCTCATCTTGTCTCTGTGTTTTTCTTTGGATCTTTCTCACTCTCTCTTTCTCCTTCTTCTTATCCATAGACGGATAAGTGGAAAGTATTTTGGCCTCAAAGGACATTGTAGACCCTGTCTGATGGGAAAGTAAGCCTTTGAGAATAAGTTTTTCTCATCTGCCTTGAAGTTATATGGTACCAAATGCAGCACAGGTGCTGCAACTGTCCTGAATATGAGAGAGAGACCTAGACTGTAAACACTGAGGGAATTGGGATCTTGGGGGGTGGTATCTTGTGGTTGAACACTTCTCAAGCCAGTGGACTTGTCAGACATTAGAACAATATGATCACAAAAAATTATTCCAATTACAAACTACACAGTCTATACTTAAGGCAACTATTAAAAGAGTTATGCTATAGAAAAAAGTACACTGAAAAATGCACACTGTATCAAGAACTATAAAACCTACTAGAAAATTCTATCACAGCACACTAACTAAACTTTGAAAAAAGGCCATCTAACTGTCTTAGATATTTTTACTGCACTAATCCTAATACAAATAAAGACCTAAAAGCTATCCAACAGGAATTTTAGAAATGGGAGGAGTAAAAGAGTCTAGTCAAGAATGCTTTCACTTATGAAAGCTTGGAGCTCTCGGAAAACATGTCTCATCAAACAGGCAGCAAATGTGATCTGAGGTACGTCTAGGAGGAGGGAATTGTGAGTAGGGGAGGAGTCAGAGCTCTCGGATCCAATAATCTGGTATAAGGCTCCGAGGTCAGAACCGACTGGATCTGACAACCCACATGTTGAATCGGACGAAAATAGACAACATTGGATCCAGATGTTTACCAAAAGCTGGGTTTACCACTGAATGGGTTGGAATATAAAAAACTTATAAAACTGATGAACTTCTGCTTTCTTGGGAATAGCAGGCTGGTTATCAAGAAACTTACATTTCATTAAAGAAAATGGAAGATCATTATGTTCCCATTGAAGCAAATGATTCATCCTGGATGTTGTTTCAGGGGGGAAAAAAATCCTTCCAAGGAACTGTCAGAAGTAACACTCTCCATCAGATTCAAAAACCTCAGAACAAACAGAAGTTATTCCTTCACAAGAATTATGTTGTTCAAACTCTTGAACATCTTCAAACATCAAAGAAACCTTTTTTCTTTTGTCAGAAACAGCAGAACTTGAGTATTTCTGTTTCTTCTTCCAAGACCTACAAGAGTGGTTTTCTCTTGACAGGCAAGGGCACTCTACCAGCTGCAGAAGACATGTTGAACCCCTGGTCCATGGTGGCTCCAGGTGGAGCCAAGGAAAAAGATGAATGGTCTGAGAAACTAGAAATGGCCACAACAGAGTCATCCATCTGTGGCTGACACCCTTTAATAACCTGCTGGACAGTCAGAGCTGCTTGGCATTTTTTTTTTTCTTTTTGTGGCTGAAAGAAAGAAGAACCAAGGAACTGGGAGGCTGCTCTATGATGAAACAGAAAAGGATGCCTGAATCCCAAAGGAAACCTGGCAGTAGTAGTCAGTGAAACAGCCAAGTATTAAAAACTTCATTTTTCTACCAAAAACAGTGAAAAAACACTTTAAACGCTCATCTCAGCCCACAAAAGTAATGAACAGAACTTTTGTCAAGGAAAATAATTTTAAGTTAGTTTTAACAACTTTTTCCTCAATAGTAAAAATTAACAGTTTTGATAAAAAGTTACTAACAGTCATGTGACAGTGTATAAAACATTTTTTATTACATGAAAATTAAGAATTTCAGAGAAAAAAGTTCAATTTCTGTCATTAAAATACAAAGCTGAAGTCCTCCGAAGGAAACTTTTCTGTCCAGCAGTGGAACATGGTTAGATGACTATCGATTCTCGAAAGCCCAGTAGAAGAGTACTCTTAGGCAGCAGGAAATCTCCAAAGGGTTTGGCATCCAAATCTTTCTTTTCTGCAGCTCTTTTTATTTGGTTAATGATTTGAGGGATGGAAGGCCCCCTTAAGGTTTGGAAGGTTGCCAGTTATATCCTTATCAGGGCATAACCCATATAGCTAAGGCTACTATATCTGTGATCAAATGATGAACATTTGATGTAACCTGAAGCATTGTAGCTAAGCTACATTGGCAAGCTGAGCTGTATCCCACTCCCAACAACTTAACATTTTGTGCTTAATGGTTGACTGTTAACAGGGTGGTGCAGCACTAAAATTCAGAAATGCCTGGATAAGATTTACAGCCCAAAAACATTTTCTGCAAAATACTTGCTAATAAAAAAAGATACAGTTCTGGATTTACATACATGGCTGTCTCTTATATTTGGTTTTAATACACTGATAATCATCCACTCATTGAGTCAGTGGCTGCAAGACACACACACACACACACACACACACACACACACATACACTTGGGAGGATAATCTGGAGGACTAAAAGCTCACGTGCAGTATGACTTTGGAATGGGAGAGTACAACTGAGCACCTGCATTACCAGACCCTTCCAAATGAATGAAGTCCACCTCTTCAAATGTGATTTGGAGCAAAATATCAGTTCAAAATGGCAAAATAGTATAGCCTACATGCCCTCTAATAAGAGGCAACATTGACAACATTGTACTTCAACAGAAGCATTTTCTCTTTAGCAGCAACCTCAGTCAGTGAATGTGAGTTTCAGCCACTTGTGCAGCACTGCATACTTAGCTGTCACACAAGTGTGATATTCACTTTATAACCAGTTAATATCACAAGCATAATCATTGTTTGTCAAGCAATGTTATATAGCACATGCCAGTGTGAAAATCAAGTAATAATGTTCAGACATTATCTTAGGCCTTACTAATATGTGGAAGATTATACTTTCTTAAGACTAACTTCTCAGTACAACTTGGTGCAAATTATGCAACAAGGGTAATTTCTGGTGTAAAAAACATGTTTTTCTCAACTTCTCTTACTTAAGTAAATTTGAAAAATTACACAAAAAACAGGAATCAGGAGCACCAATACCAATCTGAAAAACACTTGGTTGGATAAAAATCCAGCTTTATTCTGACCAAACAGAAAATAACCAAAATTTGTGCATTAAGAGTTACCTCTGAAGAAGTCTATAGTTTTTTTTTTTAGATGAAAGTGTTTAGTTAATGCAAGTATTTTGATTATTTGGTTTTTGGTCAGATTAAAGCTGGGTTTTCATCCAACCAAGTGTCTTTGAAATTTGAAAATCTCCTAATGAAAAGCTTTGTTATGAAGAAAACACAACTATGAGAGGCAGTCAGTATAACCATACAAGGTTGATTTAATTTTTTTTTTTTTGGCAACAATTATTTTTGCGTAATATAAATACTGCAATCCCCCACCAGCACACACACACACACACACACACACACACACACACACACACACACACACACACACACACACACACACACACACATATGCATGTAATGTTCCTGTCTGCAAAGCACTGAACAAGGGAGATTGTCTACATTTACCTTTTATGGCCTCTTGGTGGCAGCAGACACAGAAGTATGAAAGCAGCCACTCAGCAAATCTAAATGGACTTGTATACCTGAAGACTTAAATATTTTATAGTATGCTAGCAATAGAAAGGATACACTAAACAGTTCTAGTCTGACACTGATTCACCAGAGTGTGTTTGTAGCTCCTCAGTCTAACAAGTATGTGGCCAGGTGCTTAGGAGAAGTTACCCCATTCTAAGGTTGTTTAACATAACAGAACTTTATTACCAGATAAATAGGTTTGCTGAATTTTTACTAAGAATCAATCTTCTAGAAACTTCTTGAAGAAAAAAAATTCCAATCTGGCTTCTCCCTCCTCCTCCTCTGGATAAACAGAGGCCGTAAGTCTACATTACAATTTCCTAATCTTTCAAGATCAATGCATAAACAGACAATAGGCATACCTAAAAACAACTGAACACACAGGAAAAAGGAAGAGTGGTGATAACATTGTCATGGGACAAAGGAAAAATAACACATACAGTTATACTGTTATGGTGATTACAGTGCCAGCCTTGGATAAAATGGTGACCTAGGTGAAAAGGCTCCACTAGGTGGGGTTCAGGGCAGAGACAATTACTAAGCCCATGTCAAAATCCACTTATACAGAGTCTAGGTGTGTGACCACTAGCTCCCAGTAGTTCTGAAAGTTTGGGCACTCTGTGATGCATTTATCCCTTATTTTTGACAGATGAGTATTAAAATGAAGAAGTGACAATGTGGTCAGTTATCTTTATCCAGACAACCCTCACCAAGCCATTATAGCCACTTCTATGTACAGTTTAAACATCTGACCATGATAAAATGAGAATGACCATTTAATGTATTTTGCCTTTGCTCAAAAAAAAAAAAATAGATGCCACATAGTAAAATATTGCAAGTTGCTTCACATGATTACATTAATCATGCAATGCCAAAGTGATAAGCAAACAGTAGCAGGTAGCTAGTTATTTTCTTCCACAGAAAACAGTCACAGCAATCATACCTACTCTCTCTGTACATATCAGGTGTCCAGATAAGGAACCTATAATATTCCTCACAAAGGCATTCTAGTCCTTCAAAGTGAGATAGTGATTGTTTAAACTGAGCAAAGACAAGAAGGCCAGTTATATTCATCAAGCCAACTCCCACCAAGAAGTTATAGTCACACAAAGCAGTTGCCGCACATTAAAACATTCCAATCCATGTTGCCTCACACAAATCACCCCCCCTTACTATATATACTAACTCCAGGGTCGCACTACACTGGGGAAGAGGGCATATACCTCTTTAGACAAAATGAGTTTCAGTCAAATGCATTTTCAGTGAAGTGAGCTTTCAGTGAATTGTGCTCAGGGAATTGAATTTCAGTGAAATGAGAATTCTATCAAATGAGTTTCCGTGAAATGTGCTGTCTCTCAAATGAAGTAGACCTATATAAATATATATATATATATATATATATATATATATATATATATATATATAGATATAGATATAGATATATACATACATATATATATATATATATATATATATATATATATATATATATATGTAGCTCTAAATATATATATATATATATATATATATATATATTTATATATATATATATATATATATATATATATATATATATATATATATATATATATATATATATATAGATAGATAGATATATAGATATACATATATTATAACTATATATATATATATATATATATATATATATATATATAGATATTATATACAGATAGATATATAGAAAGAAATATAGCTATAGATATACCTATATTATAACTAGGCTATAATAGAGGTGGGATCCTAGTGGTCCAGTTCACCTGCCAACATGCGTACATATTAAGAAAATTACTTTCACATTTAAATATATTAATTTTGCCTATATTTGTTAGCATTTGGAAATTAGTATTTTTTTATTTAAAACCATCACTTCCATCTGCTGAACAAAGCTAAAGTGAATTCCAGCATTTTTCATATCCAAATTGCAGACAAGATGCCAAGGTTAAATACAACGAAAATATATAATACTTATTTTGTCAGCCCACAAAAGGTTAGTTTCAACAAAGGCATTGTTAAAAGAAAGAGGAAACAACATAAGTATACCTGGTTGCCTGCAGCTGTGATTTATTTTTTTGAAAAGGCATACATTTTATTTAAAATGAAAATCAAACTTTTAAAAGGAGGAACAACTTAAAATGACACTGGCAATATGTGATATATTTTCTACTAGCAACATCAAGCAATACTCATGCTGAAAAACTCTCAAAATTCCATATTCTTTCTACATCTCTCTAATCTGGAATGTATGGCACCACACCTCTAAATACAACAATCCCAGCTGCTACCCAAGAAACCAGATGGATGACTGCAATAACTATGTGGAAATAAGTGTTCTTGCAGTTCTGTCTCTGAATACCTCTTAAGTTTCTTTACTCAAGAATTTATAACAGGGATAAAGGACCAAAATTACAGATGTTATTTAAATGTTATAATAATTTACTTTAAAGGTTAATAGAACAACAGGCTTTGCAACAACATGTATTGTTTGAACAATAATATGAAGCGTTAATGTGTGGTATTGCTTGACTGTAATCTTTGATGATTTACCAGAAAATACAAATGCTACAGGAACAAGGCAAATATATGAGGCAAAAATCAGGGACAGTTGGAAGGTATGCCTCTGACAATATATTACTATCTAGAAAGCTAGACCACCGACTATGCTGTTCCACAGTTTTAAAGTCAGATTTCATTCTCTAGAAAAAAAATACACACACACACATATATATATATATATATATATATATATATATATATATATATATATATATATACAACTCTACCTGCATAAAATTTGTTTTTAAGTCCTAACATTAACAAACCAAAATAGAACAAATTCAAATATGGTCTGCAGAAAAAAAACACAATGCATTAACCCAACAGTAGAAACAGTGACTGGACTGTCTACCTAATGACATGTTTCTAATACTTACAGGTTCACTGCCTTTTTAGAAGCTGAACCAATGAGATCATAGAAAGTGGAGTGATCACTGCTTGAGGTGAAGCAATGGATTGGCTGCTGTTTTTATGTTTGGATTGTAGCGCTCCATGAACAGGGGAGAAGTCAACAGGTATCTGGATGCTTTAAATTATTTATATTTTAGGGCAAATAAACATTTCATGGAAAAATAAATAGGGAAGAAATACACTTACAAGTACAACGCCCAATACAGTTACCTAGTTTGACTATGCATAAGGCTGATGCTAGACAAGTACCTCACACAACTGCTATATTTTATTTGCTTCTCTAGTTTTAGTAGTAATTAGCTGTAGTAGAATTACAAGCTACAAAGGAGAAAATAGAGTAGCCATACCCTAAAACGGTGCTGCAGCACACCCTCCCCCCAAAATAAATCTATATAATGGTCATGCAGCTTGTATGTTTAGTAGCAAAACTGTGTGTATGGGTGCAGAGGATGAATTTGCAGTCTCACAACCTGAAATAGCAACTCCTCTAAGGAATGCTGCAGTAGCAACTGCAGCCCCAGCTGGATTAGTCCCAATAGACTGGTAGCCTCTTTTCAGGGGTGACCCAAGGTGGTATTCATACTACTAGCAGGAAATTTAACCAGGGCATCGGGGAACGTCCCCTACCTTCTGCTGAATGGTACTGGAGGGCTCCTACTGTAGCAAAGAAGAGGTCTCAGAGACTACAGTGAAGCAGCAGCATGGAGGAGGAGAACAAAAGCTATGGAGAGTCTGGAAGTGGAAAATGAGAATTTGAAAAAAATGTGCTTGATATGGAGTATCATAAGGCAGATAAAGATTCCTGCATGGTGAATGATACGAATAAGCAGCATTTAGCTGTCTCAATGGAGAATGATATAAGTGAGTCTGTTGGAGTGGTGCAGATAGAATTGGTATCAGGAGGACATGCAAATGATATTCTGCTGCTAATAATTGAGCAGGATGATCCAGGTGACAGTTCTGCTGTTTCATGAGGTGAGGTGGCAGAAAACTTTTTCAGAAGTGCTGAGAATGGTAATTTGGAGAAGAAACCAGGTGATGTAGCAGCTGAGAATGCAGCAGCTAAAACTTGTGCAGCAGAGGCAGCAGGCAAGAAAGGAGAGTAGCAACAAACTGTAAAGAAAACTCTTTTTAAAAAGAAAACAAGGCCGATTCTGAGAATAAGTACAAAAATGAGATTGTAATAGAATGTAATAGATAAATATTATATATAGGGGACAATTTGGTAACTTTTCTAGGTTTAATGTTCAAGAAATGTGGTCGTTTATACATATAGGACAGAGACTTTTTGTGAATTAACATTTGAAACTGAGGCACTGATGACATTTCTGGAACTGTGTAACAAAAAGGATATTCATCCAAGGAACAACCATTTGTTTTCTGGCAATAGCTTAAATGCTAAAAAAATGTTACTTTGCAGTCTAGAACTGATTAACAGGAAAAAGATTTTAACAATGCACGCAGGATTTGTGTAAAACTTTTGATAACATTATGAAAGTTAAATATTAGAGAACCTTATGGAATGGATATTGGATGTTGGAAGCTGTTTTGAAATGTGAAAAAAAAAAGTGGTGAAAACATTTTATTTATTTAACATTTGTGTACCAGGAAAGTCTGACTGGGACAGGGCCCATTTTCAGCGGTGGCCCAGGGAGAAACGCTCCAGATGCATGTCTATGAAATGTGGGAGGAAACCAGAGCACCTAGCAAAAACCCAAGCAAACACAGGGAGGACATGCAAACTCTGCACAGAAGGAACCCCAGCTGTGAATTAAACCAGAGAACTTGCTGTGAGGTGACAATGCTAATCACTGCACCACTGCATCGCCCAATTGCCAAGTGTTATTTTTGTGTCTGGTCATAGAGGGACATTAAGCTATTCTGACCAGCCTAAAATCATGTTTCTTTTGTGTCGACTTTTCTCAATTAATTAATGATTGTGACAAGGTACAACTTGAAGGTGTGTGGCAGATTGCAGGTTTTATTAAAAAGGGACACTTTTGGATGGATTCAAGTGCAAGCAGTATATACTAAAAAAAATGGGAAATGGAAGAAAACATTCACAAGGAAGGACAAGAAGAGGTTGTGGGAGAGGGTAAACTAGGTGAAGAAGAAAATGTAGAAGAAGAAGAAAATATGAAAAAAATATGGAGGAGAAAAAGAGGAGAGAGTTTGCATGCATAAAGAGAGGCCAGGAGAAACAACTGACATTAAGATTTATTTTGAAGTTCTAGCCAGTGAAAACTTTGATTCTGAGGATCAATGATTATTTGTGCATAAACTGAGGAAAGCATATTCAATAGGGATACAAGTAAAAATAAGAAAATTACATTTTAAAAATATTTCCCTTAAATTTAAAAAGAAAGAAAAACACAAATTTTAGAGTACTTTCAGTACATGTGAATAGTATTATTAACTCTCTAGGAAGGATAGGGATCCTGGAATGGTGTGGTAAATGTGATGTGGCTGTTATTATTTTAGAGGATGTAAGATTCCCGAAAAGTAAAGAAAGACTGCAAACATAAACATTTTGCTGTAGAAATATAATATCTGTTCAGGAATGGCTGAGTTCTATAAAAAAGCAACATACTAGATGCAACTTTGATAAGGATGAGACAATTATATTAAAATTATCCACCCACCATAACTATGCATTGGACTCGTTTACTAGACTCTCATATCCAACTCTTGAGCTCCTCACTTTACCCATAATGCCCTGGTCAGCCTGCAATACTTCAGATCGAGTCTACTGCCCAATGACCAATAGAAGGACCTAACCTCATGCTAAGACAAAAGGAATGTTAATAAAAAAAGACTGAGGATCAAACCTGGAACAGAGTTTCCACAACTATAAGGTCACTCTAGGACTAAAAGGTAAGAGGAAAGGAGGGTGGGAATTTGGGGAAGAATAAAAATGGGCAACAGAGATGAATAGAAATGGTTAGTACATAACTTTGACATCTGATGTTGTCCTTTTCATTCCACATCAGCTGATAGGGCAGAGTCCCCAGCTACATGAATCTTGGGTGGCCCTCATAGAAGGATATTCCAGAGTACTGCAGAACCAAAATTCTGGAATTCATATCAAATTTGTAATGAGCAATACAGGTATGAGCACTAGACCACGTAGCTGTGGCACAAATGTCATTCTGTGGACCAGAATGCTGATGATGTAGCCATGGCTCTGGTGGAGTGTGCCTTAGGGGGTGTGTGTAAGGACAAACCTCACTGGCTGTAAACAAAGGATATGCAGTGTGCAATTCATCTGATTAAGGTGACTTTAGAAGCTGGTTTGCTCAATTTGTTGGGAAGAGTGAGATAAACAATTAACCTGACTTTCTAAATCTTTTGTTCTTTGGAGATAAATGTGAAGCTGCCTATGTAAATCCAAAAGATGAAGCATATATTCTCCTTTATTAGCAAAGTTGGAAAAACAGGCAAATTAATGGCTTGGCTTGAGGCTGCTTCAGGCAGGAATGATGGGTTGGTTTGTAAAGTAACTCCTTATGAAAAAATAAAAAAAATGGGAATTTGGAAGAGACAGCCTGGAGCTCAGAAATCCATCTAGCAGATGTAATGGCCATAAGAAAAACGGTTTTCCAAGATAAAAATTTTAAGTCAGATCTAGCTGATGGTACTCTGAGTCAAAGCCTGCAGCACAGGTGGTAAATCCCATGGTGGTGTAGGGTCTTTCACTGGGGGGGTCTGAGCAAAAAGGTGCCTTTAAAGAAACCTTGCACAGTTTTGATGAAGCTAAAGAGGAAGGATTTTCCCCTGAATAAAAATTAGATATTCCTGCCAACTGCACTTTAATAGTAGAGAAACTAGCTCCTTCATGAAAGACTGATGTTAAAAACTCCAGAACAGTAGAAGTGGGGGCAGTGAATGGGTTTAATTCCCTCTGTAGAGCCCACACTAAGAATCTTTTCCATTTACTTTTGCAGGTCTTCCTGGTAGAGGCCTTCTGAGATGATAGTAATATTTGTTGGACAGGGGAAGAAAGCATGGGCTGTCTAACCATCAGTGGATTGGGAGAAACCATGTGGTCAACTTGAGGGCTGTAATGTTTGGGTAATGCATTCCTGTGGGATGAGAGAGAAGGTCTGGACTGTGGTCCAGTATCCAGGGTGGATATTGAAGGTGAGATAAAAAGAAAGGAAACCACAGCTGACAAGGCTAAAAAGATGCAACTGTGCTCTTCAACCAAAGTGCTTTCTGTAACAATTTGGGAATTAGAGGTATTGGAGGCTAAGTGTAAAGAAGAATGGCGAGCCAAACATGAACTACACATCTCTTACTGACTCCCCTGGAGGGGATCCGGACAAAGTACTTCTGGACCTGTTGTTCTAGGGAGAGCCAAATAGATCACAGCACGGTTGGCCATATTGATGGAAAATCCTCTCTGCCACTGACTGATTGAGAGATCACTCATTAGGCATCAGAATGGACCTACTGAGCTTGCCCTCTAGCAGGCCGGTTTTCCCTGGAATGTGAATTGCTATAAGAAAGTGGTTGGAGGAGATCACCCACTGCCACACTGTCATTGCCTCGTGACAAAGAGAATACGATTCCATTCCCTACTTTTTGTTGATACACCAAACCACAGACATATTGTCAGTTTGAATTTAAATCATCCCAAGAGATAGAACATCCTGGAAGGTCCTCAAAACTAAGAGGACTGGATTCTTTTATGGGACACTGATGCATGAATTTGTCTCTTCTGGGGACCACATGCCCTGGACCATCCTTGCCAAGAAATGCCCCCCACCCTAGGTTGGAGGTGGCCACAGTAACCATGTCAACTCGGGTGGAAGATCAATGGGCTAACCTTGAGAAAGTTTGTCTGACTAAATCCACCATTGCAGGTGGTCTTTGCATACTTGTGTGAGCTTGACTGATGAAGACAAGATATGTTGAAAAATTGACCACTGAACAGTTACAGTTCATTGAAGAATTCACATATAAAGCCAGGCCATATGAAGTAAGGTTATGGCTGCTGCCATCAACCTTAAATTCTGAAGAGCCAGTCTGTCTGAAGGATATGAGATAATTTGCTCCACTTGAGACCTGATGGTCTATCTGTTCAGTGAGAGGGAGGTTGTCTGACTGAATGCATCCAAATGAGCACCTATGACATCCAGCCTCTGCCCAGGTTGAACATGTGACTTGCAAAGATTGACTAAAATGCCAAAACATTGACATGACTGGAGCAAGTAGTCCCTGGACTAATCAAGGAGATGCCTGCAGCTAGTCATCTAGGTATGGAAACACCTGGAATCCTAGCAGTCTCAGGTTAGCTGCTACCACTGCCATATATTTGGTAAACACCCTGAGTGCTGTGGTGAGTCAAAGGGCAGGGGTATGAACAAATAGCAACTGGCCCCCAGCCAAAAGTGTGGAAATCTTTGGGATTATCTGTCCATCTTAATGTGATAGTATGCATCGATGGCACACATCCAATCATCATTGCACAGAAATGGCAGAATAGACTGAACCATGACCATTTGGAACTTTCACTTCTTTAAAAATTGATTCAGATTGCTGAAGTCCAGAAGTGGTCTCATGTCTCCTGTTTTCTTTGGCACTAAAAAGAATCTTGAGTAAGTTCCAAATCCTTTCTGATCTGATGGTACCTGATGGATGACTCTTTTGTCTAGCAGCTTTTGAACTTCTAGCACTGCTGTATTCCTCTGACTGGGTGAAATGTCAGTGAGCATTTTTCATTTTTTGGGAGGGATTGTGAAAATGGTATGAAGTCACCTCTGGATATCACATTCTGCATCCAAGAATCTTTTGTAATTGAAGCCCATGCATCTGGATGGTGAGACAAGCATCCTTTGACTGCCTCCAGAGAGAAGTAGTCAGGCAACCTTTCAGGAATGCTTAAAGGGTTTGTCCAAGAAGAAGTCTTAAAAGACCTGATATTGTGGGACTCCTCTGCCATGAGAAAAGTGTCTTCCATTAGAACTTCCCCCTCTGATCCTTGTGGAAATATCCCCTTTTGAGGCTTGGAAAGAACCCTGGGACTTATGGAACCACATTTTCTTACTTCCTTGCTGATTCCTGGAAAAGGATCTCTGAGCGGTAGAGAAATAGATCACTATGGCAGACAAGCTCTTTTCACCCTTCTCACTCCAGGATAGCATTTCCTTAATAGTGGGGGTAAACAAGTATGATCCATCAAAAGAAGCATTGATGAAGGAAGATTGAAGGACTCTGCAAAGTCACAGAAACACATCCAGGCATGTCTTCTAATGGCTATGCCTGAACTCACCATCCATGAGGTACCCCTCAGCCACATGGGAAATTAACCTCATGGAGGCATTACAGGTGGATAAAAGAGTGGCCAGCTGTGAAAAAATCTTCTTGTGGTCTTCTGCAGACATGGACTCAGAGGGATTTGGAAATCTCTTTATTCAAATCCCATTGCAATCTTGTAAAATGTGCCAAGTAGTTCAGTAATCATAAGGCAAAGGTTGCTGAGGCATAAATGCATTTCCCAAATCTGTACAATGTCCTGAACTGTGTGCTGGGGGGTGGATAGAGGCACTGTCTTAAGCAAGCTCTTTCTTCATGGCAGCTGCCATGACCTTGGCATCAAATGCCACCCCCCTTGCTCCACTAGAGCCTGTACTTAGGAGGGGCAAGAAACTTATCAGAATGACTGTGGATGGATTCTACAGTATCTGGTTACTTTCATGCCTGGTGAGAGACCAGATCTATAAGCTCATCAGCCGGGAAAGACAGCCAAGATGTAGATGGGCCTGACTAAAAAATTCCAGAAATACTGACCCTTCTGGGAAGGGGTATCAAAGGAGGATCCATCATTCTTCCTGAGGATTTCTAAGATGTCTCTAAAGGAGACATCATCTGGTGTAGACCTTGGGGACTGGTCCCCTTCATCAAAGTCAGTGTCTTTGGTCAGCAACTCCTGAGGAGAGTCTATGTACCTCCTCTTCCATGCTCTCTTGTGGGGGACCTCCTCAGTGGGATGGTATGTAGAGGTGTCTGAAGTGAGGGGAAATTCATTGAGGGGAACTGTCTGGATGCATGATAGGGACAGCTGTCCCTGTGTGATAGGACTGTGAGGATCAGAGCTTGGACAAAATGGTGGCAGGGCTGTATGATCTGAAGAAGAAAGAGTAGCCATGTTTTTGGATGGAAAAAGACCTTCTCCACCACTTTGAAGGCAGAATGACTAGCAGAAGACATATCTGGGTGCACCAGAGCTGAAGCTCCAGATGCTACCATTCTCTGACCCTGCCAAGAACCTTGCTCAGCAATCAAACTAGAGCTGTCCAACATCAGAGCCTGGAGGAGCAGGAACAGCTCCAAGAACTTGGGAGTTGAACCAAGTCCCCTGGACCTGGTGCCAATGCTTCACCTCTTGAGGCTTATCCCAGTAGATGGGAATTAGCACCGTACAAGTCAAGGACATAGCCTGAGTCAAAGACCTACCAATCTTCAGATACGACATTGACACTCTCAGTGTTCTCAGATCTGAAGGCTCTGAAACTGACTTTCTATTCAGAGAAGGAGAAATCATACTGCGAGAAACTAAAGTGTGGCTTATGGCACCAGAATAACAAACCCCCATCTGCATCTGACCTCTGAGGAACTTCCTCATCATCCTATCAATTTTGGTTTCAGAAAGTCTCCTGGAGGACCTGATGGAGGAATTAGTTGATTGGGGCCAAGACCCTCTCCTTGGGGTCTCTTCTAAGAAAGGAGAATGGAGTCAAGGAGAGACAGGACTCAGAGGGATTTGGAAAGCTCTTTATTCAAATCCCATTGCAGTCTTGTAAAATGTGCCAAGTAGTTCAGTAATCATAAGGCAAAGGTTGCTGAGGCATAAATGCACTTCCCAAATCAGCTTCAACTTTTTTCTGAACTTTGGCAAGAGGCTTCAAAGTTGAAGCTGATTTTGGAGACTGGCTAGGGAAGAAGTCTTAGATGTTTTAGTGGAGGGTTGAGCTTCTGAAAGAGAAAAAGAAGAAGGAGGTAAAGGACCAGTTTTGATATGCCTGTTGCTAAGGCCAATACAAATCATACAGTCAGTGAGCGGTTCCCAGGCAATAAAAGCACTCTCTGTTGGCATCAAAATTTGGGATTGTATGCCCACATGAAGTGCATATCTTAAACTTAGTGGGCTTGTCAGCCATAGTGTGAAAGGAAGATGGACTGACAGAGTTAGAGAAAAAAAATTAAGCTAGCATTTTTTTTAAACAAAACAAAAATGCCAGCAATGGTAGAAAAACAGAATTACCCTATGAAGAGCAGGAAGAAATAGAGAGTAAAAGGACAGAAAGTACCAACAATGGTAGAGAGAACTACCGAAGGCAGCAAAAGAAGAGGAAAATAAAAAGTAATCATAAAGCGACAGAAACCAAAAAAACTAGGTTAAGGAATGAAGAGGTGATTAGAAAAAAAGTTAATACTGCAAGTAAAAATGCAAAGAAGTTGCACTCAATGCAAAAACTACACCCTAAAAGCTCTACTAGAAGAATCCACATCTATAGTGATAAGGTGGCAAACAGGATCTGAGGTGATTGAGGCATTATGGGTTAAGGAAGGAGCTCAAGAGTTGGATCTGAGAGTCTAGGAAACATGGCCGGTCAGTTGCGAGACCGAATCTGAGACCCCTCGGTTCATAGGTTCATAGGTGTGTACTATGTTAATGGCCTTAGAGCCTTTACAAGCCTAACCCATAGAAGTGCCCTGGCATCAGCAGTGCTGCTCAATGTTAGTTCCCAGTGCCTCTATCAATTAGAGCCACCGGAGTGATCCCCAGGTTGAACTTTCTATTTCCCATCTACTCATCAAGATTTCTCTTGAAAAGGGTCAATGAGGTGCTCTGCTTGACATGTATGGGAAGTCTATTCCAGAGCATGGGCAGTCTCTTGGATATGAACTTGTCCCTCCAGCATGTTCAGTTGATTGTGGTAATGAAGTTGAGGTGTCTGGAGTGTGTGGTGTGGAGGGATTGAGATTTATTTAGGTGTAGCATTTCTAACAGAGCTGAGTCAGACATGGCTTTGTAAGTTAAGCAGAGATCGCCTCTCAACAGATGATATGAGACTGTAAAAAGCTGGAGCTTTTTAAGTCTGTTCATGTAGGACATGTGTTTGAGGCCTCGGATCCTCTTTGTGAGGTACTATTGTGGCCTCTCCAGCTGTTGCAGGTGTCTAGTGAGGTACATGCCAAATGGGGCATTATACCCGATGATTAGTCTAATGAGGGAAGAGTAGAGAGAGAGAGACGATAACCTCTTTCTTCCTGGATGCAAAACCCTTGGTAATGAGATGTGCCACATAGAAGGACTTTCTGACCACAGTGGCAATGTGGTGGTCGAAGATGAGGTTACTGTCAACCTGTGTCCCCAGATCTCTTATAACGGCTTCAGTATTCAGTGGACTACCATCGATGTGGTAACTTGTGGGAAATTAGTTTTTCCCAAAGGGAATGATGACACATTTTTTAGCATTAAACTTAAGGCCATGGCTTTGACACCAGTTGTTTGTCTTAGTGAGGCCTTTTTGTAGAATGTCTGTATCACTTGGGGAATTAATAATGGGTCCCAGCATGCAAATGTCAGCAAACATGGTCAGCCAGAGTCCCCCTTTGTTGGCCTGGACTTCTGAGAAGTAGATGCCAAACAGGAGAGGACCCAGAACTGATCCTTGTGTGACTCCACTTGTGACTGGTCAGCAGTCTGACTTGGAGTCTGCTACTTTCACACTGTGGAATCTATCTGTAAGCCCGTTTGCAACCCATCTAGTGATATAGGGGTTGATGTGCAGTTTGGTGAGTATATCTATAATTTTTGAGTGGGGAATGGTATCAAAGTCCTTAGCCAGATCAAGGTAGGCTGTATGAACTACCTTGTCTTCATCCACAGCTCTGGTGACTGACCCAAAGAAGTCCACCAGGTTGAGCAGGCATGATCTACCCTTCATGAAACCAAACTGTGTTGGGTCCAGAGTTTGGAGATTTCCTATATTCTTGATAATTAGGGCCATGATGATGTGCTCCATAGCCTTACATATCAGACTCGTCAGGCTGATGCGGCGGTAGTTCCCAGGGTCTGTGATTACTAACCCTTTATTGAGAGGGATGACTGTAACAGTGTGCCATTCAGAAGGGACAAAGCCTGAGGTGAGGCTGTGATTGAACAGGGAACACAGGTGTGGTGCCAGTTCATTTTGTAGTTCACATAGAAAACAGCCAGGGATATTGTCAGGTTCTATGGAAGCTATATCCTTGGCCTTGGACAGTGCAGCTTTAACCTGTGCAGCAGTAATAATGGCAGCCTGGCATTCTTCTCGTATTATGAATGGTCCCTTAGGGTGGAGAGAGGGGTAAAGTTGGCACTGAATCTTTCGGCCAGTATATTGGCAATATCTGTTGGCTCTGTATAGGAGGTACCATTGTGCAGTAACTCAGAGCAAATCTGGGTATTGGTGTGGAGATTCCTGACATAGCTGTAGAAGGCCTTGTAGTTGTCTTCATTATCTGCTGCAATTTTGCCTTTATAGCTAGCTTTAGAGGATTTCATGCGGGATCTCAACTTTTTATTGATGCTAATAAGGGAGTTTTTCCAGTCTTGGGACTTCACCTTTCTTGGCAACAGATTTTTCCTTCTGTTATAGAGTTTGTTAATGGGAGGGGTCCACTAGATTGGCTTCCTTTTTTTGGAGGAGAGTGTCTTGGTTCTGTTGAGTATGGCTGGTTCCATGCATTTATGTATGTGTTCGGACAGTGCATCGTTGCATGGTTCAGTAGTCATGCCACTATTCTCCATTTGCATGGGTTCTGTGAAGTTAGCCACCTCTGTATTTAGGAGACCAAAGTTAGCTTTGGAGAAGTTTTTCATGGTGGTTACGTTTACAGGGGGCGGGGGGGGGGGTGAGGGTGGGATGTGGATTTCCATGGTGATTAGTTTGTGGTCGGATCTAACCAGCAAGGAATCGACTACTGGTGTAGTGCAATGATTCCCCATGTTGGTAATAACCAGATCTAAGATGTTGCACCTTCTAGTGAGGGTAAGAATGAGCTGGTCCAGGGCATTGGAAATAATGAATTCCAGGAAGTGTTGGGGCAGTATATTGGTGCATGAATAGTTTTCCCAGTTAATGGAAGCATAGTTAAAGTCACCCAGTATGAGGGTGTTGGTTTGGACCCTAATATTTTCCACAGTGCTTAGGAACATGAAGTGGGAGTCTTGGGACATGGTTGGGACCTATAGCAGGCTATGACCTGAATCGCTGTCTTGCCCAGTGTTAGTTGTACCTGAAGTATCTCCAATGCATTATGCTGTACTACTAGTCTGTATGTGTGCATATCCTTAATGAATATGGAGACACCACCACCTTTGGAGCTTTGGTTCAAGTTCTGGGGCCGAAAGGTGTGAAATGAGTTATAACCTGGTAGCACAGAGCTGCTTTCTGCTGCTTTGAACCAGGTCTCCATTACAGCACAAATGTCGATGTTTTCCATTTTAAGGAGGGCTTCAAGTGAGTGCATCTTGAGAGTTAGACTCCTAGCATTGAGCAGCATGATCCTCAGATTGCATTTATTTATAACTGTCACAGTGGTAATTTGGTCTTTGGAAAACCACCTAAAAAAGGCACTATAGGGGTGGCAAGAGCCTTAGCCAATATTCAGAAACCCAGGGGTGAAAGATACAGGCCATCTCTGGCAAATCATAGAGGTCTGCAATCATGTTTTCCAAAGCAATCAGATACTGGAACCCCTTAAAATGACACCAGAAACTTAGCCAATTGATGAAATCAATAATTTTCTGCTCGTACTGTGGTATCATTCTGGGTGATGGCAGGATGCTGCTGAGGGCTAGGGTCATACCCGCCTGGGCTACATAATCCTAGAGCTCCCCCATGTCTCTTTTCATGTAGTCCAGGGAGGTACCTCTCAGGTCATTCACACCCACATGGACAATGACAGAGTCATACTTGTACTTGTTGTGGAGTGACCTGAGTGTGTGTGTTATGTGGCGCATCCTGGCACCCATTAGGCAGCTGACTATTCCCTTTTCCTTATTCAACCTAGTGAGTGGGACATCAGTGTGCCTGACTATAGAGTCACCTATGATTAGTGTATTAGGTAAGTTGTTTTGTCTTAGGGGCTTAGGTTGAGGGGCACACTGTGTGAGTGAGGAATAAATGAAAATGACAATATCAGACACAATGTGCAGCTTTCTCAGAGATGCAGGAAGTTAATCACAAATAATAGAGTTTGATAATTAGGTGCTGAGTATTTATCACTATGAGCCTTCTGTTCATATTGATAAAACACAAATATCCATAAGGCCTGTTATTAATTTCATATATAAACTTTTTATAAACTCAGATAATACAACTGTTATCTGTAAATTATAGAGTAAAAATAGTTATACATGTGGTATATCACAATCCAATAGCACATACTAGGAGCTAAAAACAACGGTATATACCTTCAAGGCAGCTTTAGATATAACTAACAATATTTTTAGAAAGATCTTTTTAGTCTAAAGGATGGTTAGAGAAGAAGGCCAACTCCACAGGCTCCAGTGTAGAACACTCAGGTCTCTGGGATGTAGACATAGTTAGTCCTTTGTTCAATGCAAGTAAAGAAAGATCATTCTTTTCATTTTTTTCTCATGACTTATCTGAAGGTTATGAAGTTTGAAACACTAATGTCTGTCATTATTTTCTAACTTCAGTCTTTAATTATTTGCAACTAACTTGCCATAAAACACAAGTTTATGTAGACTGGATGAAACTTCTAGACAAACATCTGGATGATCTGCAAAAAACTGTACAGTTGAGAGGTATGGCCACACCAGGATATGACTTTTCAGGTAAGAAGAATACCACACAAGTAGGACATCCCCAGTCAGTATATCACCAAGGTGCTGGACTGTTTACACAGCTGCATCAGTCAGTTGGCTGTAGCCACACCTCTCAACTGGACAGATTGGGCAAAAATGTCTATAGTTTGGCTCATAATATTGGTCTGTGCATCATACATCTTGTGTTTCTCTGGTAATGCACAGTGATGATCTGAGGATTTCTGTCACTAGGTAATGACACAATACATTTCAGTGTCAAACATCGGATATGTCAGAAAATGTCTGCTAAAACAAACCCTGTAACTCTAAAAACTTCCTGTTTACTTATTAGAGGTATGGCTGTAGCACACAAAACCCCAGACTGAAGTACAACTTTCTCTGGAATGGAGTCCCACTCTTACTATAGAAGGTCATACTGGGCATGCTCCTATATTTAGAGAATTACAGCCCATGTCAGAACCCACAACAGACTATATAACTGTATTGTGCATATATGTCTTTGCATACAGACAGCTATGTACACCTTAACTGTCTCTATACACATCCATCAGATAGCATTACCCTCAGCTGTAGGTTGCCCATATGTGATATAGCTGCATCTGTTGTGTGTGATACACATACATATATATGGGCAACAGATAATATGTCAAGCATACACACACACAGATGTGGTGAAGAGAGAGACAGTGATAGAGAGAGAGAGAGAGAGAGAGACAGGGAGACACACACACAGAGAGTGAGTCATACACAGGGGTACCCTGAATGGCATAGAGTGATGCCCTGCTGTGGACAATGGCATACCGGTCGTAACCAGTCGCATGTGCCAGCATGAAGGTGAGCTCCATTGTGTAATAGTACTGAGGTGGCGGGTTGTAATATCACATCACCTGCATTTGTGTGTGTGTGTGTGTGTGTTTGTGTGTGTGTGTGTGTGTGTGTGTGTGTGTGTGTGTGTGTGTGTGTGTGTGTGTGTGTGTGTGTGTGTGTGTGTGTGTGCGTGTGTGTGTATTTCACAAGATCTGCTAATGTCATTCACCTTAGAAGTACCTTTGGACAGTTGTCAGCCCTGTAGGTTCTGTGGTGTGTGCGATAACTGCTTAACACTGTATTAAAAATAACTAGATAGATAGGGGTTCTAATCTCAGTCCTGGCAAATGTAAGTGTGTGTGTGTGTGTGTGTGTGTGTGTGTGTGTGTGTGTGTGTGTGTGTGTGTGTGTGTGTGTGTGTGTGTGTGTGTGTGTGTGTGTGTGTGTGTGTGTGTGTGTGTGTGTGTGTGTGTGTGTGTGTGTGCGTGTGTGTGTGTGTGTGTGTGTGTGTGTGTGCGTGTGTGTGTGTGTGTGTGTGTGTGTGTGTGTGTGTGTAGGTGGAACAGTTTTAGGCCATTCCTACCCAGTACACTTGCCAGTGCCCTACTTTCACACTCATTTTGATGTCATTCCCCTTAGAATTACCATTGGACACCCCTCACTCCTGTAAGCTCCATGGTGTGTGCAATAACTATGTAACAGTATAATACTGATAACTAAATATGCAGTGGTTCTATTCTCAGTTCTGGCAAATGTGAGTGTAAAAGTCTGTGTATGTTTGTAGGATAAAGTATGTTGAGGATTTTCCCACCCACAACACTTCCCAGTGCCCTACTTTAGCAGGCCAGCCAATGTCATTCCCCTTAGAAGTACCTTTGGACAGCACTCAGCCCTATAAGCTCCATGGCGCATGCAATTACTATGTAACAGTATATTGCAGATAACTAGATAGGCAGGGGTTCTATGCCCACTTCCGGCAAATGTTTGTGTAAAAGTGTTTGTAAGTGTGTATGTTTGTAGGACAAAGTATTTTGAGGACTTTCCCACCCACAACTCTTCCCAGTGCCCTACTTTAGCAGTCCTGCTGATGTCATTCACCTTAGAAGAACCTTTGGACAGTCCTCATCTTTATCAGCTCTGTGGCTTGTGCAATAACTATGTAACAGTATAGTAAAAATAACTAAATAGACAAAGGTTCTATTCTCAGTACTGGCAAATGTGTGTGCGTAAAGGTGTTTATAGGGTAATATATTTTGATGCCCTTCCCACCCAGTACATTTCCCATTGACATACTTTACAAGGGCTGTTGATTTAATTCACCTTAGAAGTACCTTGGGACACTGTTAAATCCTGTAAGTTGTATGGCGAGTGTGATAACTGCATAATACTGTAGTACACATAACTAGATAAGTAGGGGTTCTAAACTCAATCCTGGCAACTGTGATACTGTGTGTGTGTGTGTGTGTGTGTGTGTGTGTGTGTGTGTGTGTGTGTGTGTGTGTGTGTGTGTGTGTGTGTGTGTGTGTGTGTGTGTGTGTGTGCGTGTGTGTGTGTGTGTGTGTGCATGTGTGTGTGTGTGTGTGTGTGTGTGAGAGAATCATATCCTCCCTGTGTGTGTGTGTGTGTGTGTGTGTGTGTGTGTGTGTGTGTGTGTGTGTGTGTGTGTGTGTGTGTGTGTGTGTGTGTGTGTGTGTGTGTGTGTGTGTGTTCAAGTGAGAATCATATCTTCTGCGGGTGTGAGTTATACCATTTTGAGGCATGTACCACCCAGTACACTTCCCATTGCCCTATTTTACAAGGCTTTCTGATGTCATTCACCTTAGAACTACCTGTATACACTCATCAGTCCTCTAAGCTCTGTGGCATGTGCAATAACTGCATACTACTATAATTCAAATAATTAAATAGGTAGAGGTTCTAATCTCAATACTGGCAACTATAGTGGTGTATGTGAAGCATATCCCTCTGGCTGTTGTGTGTGTGTAGGTTATACCATTTATGGCCTGTTAACCCCTTTCCCATGACATTACTTTAAAAAGCCTGCTAATGGCATCTGCCTCACATGCACAATGTTAAATTATACAGCCCATACTAGTCATCTGTACAGATGTACATGGACTATCCAGATGTTTGCAACCTACACGTGGTCTGTGTTCCCTAACAATGAGCATTTCTGTGATATCATTGTCAAATATGTCACACTTACCGTAGTGATACACATGCCAGCATCAGACATCATACCTGAATGAAACATCATGCTGATACAATGTCTAGTACTCTATCACTTGTCCAGGTTTGTAGGAGCAGTAGATGAGACCAATCGCTATTTCTGGTGGGTTATCCCACCAGCCATGAAGATATTCCCAAGATTACTTGTTGTAAGAGGTTGTGGGTTATGTCCCAGACATATAATCTATGTGGAGCATGCCATATGTACATAGCAGTATAGTACATATAAGTGGATATGTAGGGTTACTAGTATGTCTATTGGCAACTGTGTTTGTGTTTCTGTATGCACATCCCCTATGGCTGTCTTTATTGTGTGTATGTGATGGCTATACTATTTTGTTTGCCTCTTCCACTCTGTGAACTCCCCCATTACCAACCTAGTTTAAACCCATACAGATGTCATCCACCTTATAAGCACAGTTACACAGTTTATAACACAAAGCCACTGTGGCACATGCAATGGTCATATCACTGTGTACTGAACAAAAATAGATGGGTAGATCATCTACTCTGAGAAGTGTCAACTCTATGTGCATGTGCGTTTCAATGCATGTCTCCATGCAGCAGTGTGTGTGTGTGTGTGTGTGTGTGTGTGTGTGTGTGTGTGTGTGTGTGTGTGTGTGTGTGTGTGTGTGTGTGTGTGTGTGTGTGTGTGTGTCAGATGCCTCTGCCATGTTAAGGGCCTCTGAACCCACCATTGGCAATCCTAACAGCCCCTGCTAATGTCACCCACTTGAATAGTATTGGGAGACACTGCAACACTACATTACCTCTGTGGTATTTGTGTTATATATCTAACAGTATCATTTTTAGGGCTGTGCATGAGAGACCAGACTTACATATGTGATAGCAGACACAAATGCTGGTGATTGTCAGGTTAGACTAACACAGGCTGTCCTGTGTCAGGATTACATACCCCAAACCTGTCAAACAGAGTACCACGCATGCCCTCATCAACTGCATCAAGATTGAGTGGATGGGACAGAAATGGCAGGGGCAACAGGTGCTGAAAGGTGACTCTGTTGCGTTTAAACTAATGGCTAAGTTTGTGAGGGACCTAGTGCCAGCACTCAAGTAACCTCCTCTCTATGTATGAGCCTGTGGTACTACGGAGCACCCAGGTGACATGTATGAAAGCTGGCTGTGTCAAGGGATATGTATGCATGGTCATACTGTCTGCTCCAATTGTCCCTCACACACTGTTACATGTATACACACCTGGTAAACATGTACATATACAGCTGTACATTGGCTAGGAAAAGGTCACTGTTTCCACTCTGCCATACTCATTGTTGCTACTGTCAGCAGGCCCACAGCCTGTAGACACACAGACACCTGGAACACAAACAGACATTAGAGTCAGTCATCTGTACTAACAGAAATAACACATCATGGCTAAAACGGTACATACATCTTGATGTGTACCCATAACTACTGCCAGCTGACAGCACCTTACACAGCATTACATTACTACACTGTACTCTATTCACCCTGTGCATCAAACCCATATTAGCATGTCCCTGCATCGATGGTATGGACAACAGGGATTTGGCATAGGTATCATCACATGCACAGGATGTGGTGTCATTTTGCCAGAGGCCTAGGCTGGGCCATATGATTGACATCATGTGTGTGTGTATGTCTGGAGGGGTGGTGTTCAACTGGGCCATGCAGAGGAGCTGTGTGTATCTGGTGGTGACCTGCCCATGACAGAGATTTGGGTGTGTTTGTATGCACACAATCAAGCCATGTGGTTGCCCTACACAGGGCTATGTTGGACAGCCATGGACCGTACATGGCAGGATGTACCTTTCACCGTCTCCCAGCAGGGACATGGGAACTGGTTCTGCCAGGAGTCTGGCACCACCAGGCCCAAGGCCAGATGCAGTACTACTCCCAAATGGTGACTGATGTTTGCCGGATCTGCTTCCTTGACAGGACTGGCCAGGACCACATGCCCATGGCCTGCTCTGGTGTGGTGTGGAAAGCATCCTCCCTTTGGTAGTACTGGTGGCATTGCCACTACAGGAGTGTGTGCATGGCCACATGTGCTCTCAGCTGGTCTTGTTGCTGACCTACGTCCACATGGCCAACGCCCTACTCCCACCACATGCTCAAGCACAGACATTGCAAAGTCGAGCAGTGACAATGTCTCACCCCACCGCCTATCCATGACATTGACAAAATGATGTATGGCATCACAAATGCAATGGCAATTGTCACGCATGGCAGGAAGTGCTGCATTCATGACCCTGAGCATTTGTCTGGTGTTGCAGTCAATACATGCCTGTGCCTCCCTAATGGATGGTGACATGCATCTGCTGACACCTGCTGTGACACTTGCGACAGTTGCTTGTTGGGCAGTAGTCCTTCATTGAGTACCTCTGTCTATCTGCCTGTGTGTGACCTTGCCTGCTCTCTGGCTATGGCTAGTGTCTACACTCATACTTGCCATAGTCACCACACTAGTTTGTTCCATACCACCACCCTCCAACTGCCCATTATCTGTGGCTGCTGGGGACTAGGTATGTGTGTGCATACTGACTGTGTGTGGAGACATTGTGGGTGAAAGTGGGATACCAACCAGTGGCACAGGTTCAGCCCTCGACAACCCCACCTGTGCTTCACTATGACCACCATTATCATCAGATTCCGCTAAGACAATGACATCAGGTTGTGAGGGTGAGAGATATCAACCCCCATGTTCATCTGTGAGGGAAAGATAACATATGTATATTAATACCCTAGTATAATGTTTGCTGATACACACACACACACACACACACACACACACACACACACACACACACACACACACACACACACACACACACACACACACACACACACACACACACACACACACACACACACACACACACACACACACACACACACACACACACACACACACACACACACACACACACACACACACACACACACACACACACACACACACACACACACACACACACACACACACATACACTCCTGGTAAAGTCTGGCACAGCTTTGCTACCTATGGGCCCTTCAGCCCAGACTTTACAGTAGTTCTGACTGCCACAATCCATCTCTTTATCAGCTACTGTAAGGCCCTCAACAAAGGGTGACAAATCCTACTGTGAGATGGGTCTGTTAGAAAAATGGTAAGTGTGACCAAGACCAAGCCTATTGGAGTGAGCTATACAGTGTCACCAAGTGCATATGCAAGTACTGTAAGAGCTGACTTACTGCTATACAGATCAGACACAATGACAAGGTTTAACGATATATAATAATAACTAATAAAAGATCAAGAAAATACTCCATCGATGCAGTACTTACACAGTTCAGACTCACGGGGATTCATTTCAGACAACACTGCAATACATACAGGAAACATGTAAAGTACTAGGTGCACAGGTTCATAGGATGATACTAGGTTATTGGCCTGGATGCCCTCATAAGCCTAGCCCAAACTTTTGCCCATGTCCCTCCAAAGTTAGCACCTGCATCCCCTGTCCAGCTGGGACACACAGGGATCCCAGGCATGTCTTCTCTGTTTCCTATACAGTCGTCCAGCTTCTTATTCAAGAGGGCTATACACGTACTCTGCTAGACAATGGGAGGGAGTGTATTTTACAGACAGTGTATTGTGTGAAACACTAATCTATTCCACCAGCAAGTACTATTCATGTCACAGACCACGTGAGAGCCTTGTGTGCAGGTTGCATGAGTGGGGTTTGTCTTATGGATATGCAGAAACACCATCAGGGCTGGTTTGGAAATGGCCTTGTATGCCAGACACAGGATACCTATGATCAGTCTGTATGAGACTGAGTAGAGGGACAGGGCTTTCAGCCTATCTGTATTGGACAGGTGTTGCAGACCCTAGATTTGCCTGGTCAGGAACCTCTGTGGTCTCTGCAACTGCTGCATTTGCTTGGCAAGGTACATGCCAAAGGAGCCACTGTACTCTGTAATGGGTCTGATAAGGGTGGAGTATAAGGATGTTGTGGCCTCCTGGTTCCTGGGTGACATACCCTTATTTGTGAGGTGGGTCATGTTGACAGCCTTCCATACAATGGTGTCAATGCAGTGGGAAACTGTCAGGTTGCTATCAACTTTGGTGCACAAGTTGTCTCACACCTGATTGCATTCTGAGTACATTGTTATTACTGTCATAATTAGTGTGGATGACATCTACCACAGCAGGGAAAAATGATGCATCTCCTGGCATTCAGTCTGAGACAATGCTTCTGGTAGCAGTCATCAATTTGGGTAAGGGCCTCTTGGAAGATGCTCACATCAGTAGGGGAATGTAAGACAGTGGCCAGCTTGCAGTCATCTGTAAACCTGGTCAGCTGCAGACCACTGGTTTTGTCTTGAACTTCAGAAATGTTTATCTCAATCAGTAGAGGCCCCCAGACTGATCCTTGGGGTACACCACTCTTTAAGGGTCTACTACTAGAGGTGGCTTCCACTACTTTGACTAAGTGGGTACTATCATTGAACCAGTTAACTACCCATCTGGTAACTTACAGGTTGACGCCTAGCTGTGTAGACTTATGTATCATAGCCAACTGGGGATTATTGTCAGAGGTTTGGGTAGGTGAAGGTATTCAGTGTGCACCATCTTCCTCTTATCCTTGTGTTTGTTGACTGCTTCAGATAAGTCGACCAGGTTTAACAGGCCTGATCTCCCTTTGACAATACCACACTGTGTGGGCTCAAGCATTTTGAGGTTGCTGATGTCCCTGTTTATAAGGTCCTTGGCAATGCTTTTCATGCCCTTGCAGATCAGGCTAGTTAGGCTGATGTGCATATGATTGGCTGGTTCAGTGGATTGCTCCACCTTTGTGTAGAGGGATGTCAGAGGCTGTCCTCTGTATAGATGGGATGACACTGGTGCTCAGGGTTTGGTTGACTACAGTGTGTAATGTAGCTGAGAGCTCATGCTTGAGTTCATGTAGGATGCAGCCAGGTATGGTACCAGGCCCCATGGAGACTTCAGTTTGTTGCCTTTGAGAGGGCATTACGGATCTGGTCCCTGCTGATGAGGGGAGGGGGGCAGGTGCTGTGCATGTCCATGTATACTGATGAGATGACAGGGTGATGATGTTTTCACTTAACCTGTCTGCAGCAGGTTGGCTATATCTATGCCATATGTGTATGTGGTGTTCATGACCACCACTACAGAGCAAATGTGGGTGTTGCCTCTGAGAGACATATGTGAGGAATGCCTTGTGATTGGCCTTGGTGGATGTGTCCAATTTGCACTCAAAGTTAGCCTTAAGGTTATTCACCTGTGACCTTATTTGCTTGTTCAGGCAAAGGTGACATTGCTTCCAATTTGGCACCTCCTCCTTCTTGGTCATGTCCAGCAATTATTTCCATCTATTATGGAATTGTTGTATTGCTGCTGACCATGACAGAGGTTTACTCTACCTTGAGAGAGATGATTTTTGTCCTGTCATATATTGCTGAGTCCATATAGTGACATATGTGCTCATACAGTATTGTGGTGTAGGCTTGGACAGTAATGCTAATTCCAACTGACAGGATAGTTGCTGTAATGTTACTTATACCTGCTCTGAGGAGATGCATAGTCAGTTTTGGAAAGAGTGTTTTGTTTGACCCTGACAAGGGTGGACGGGCAGGGGAGATGGTGACCTCAAAAGTGATGGCTATTTGGTCAGATCTTACCAAGGAGGATGACACTGTAGGAAGTGGCTACTCATGTTGGGTAGGACCAAGTACAGGATATTTCCATGCTGTCATAGGGGTGTTAACCAGCTGATCCAATTCATTGACATTGACAAAGCAGAGGAATCTCTGTGTGTTCATGTTCAGGTAGAATAGGTCATGCACACTATGGTTGGGTAGTTAAAGTCACCCAGGATCAGGGTAGTGGGTTGAATCTTGACAGATTCAAGTAACTCCAGATAGGTGTAGTAGGTATCCTGAATCATGATTGGAGGTCTGTAGCTAGCTATGATTTGAATAGTTTTTTTTTGTCAACAGTTAACTACACTTGGGATGTCTCCCATGCGTCATACTGTTTGACCAGCCTGGAGGTGTGTATGTGCATGATAAAGTTTAAAACTCTACCTCCTTTGGCTTTGCAGCCCTCCAGTTGGGGCCTAAAAGTATGGTAGGATGAGTAACCTGGCAAGGTTAATGAGCTCTCCACAGCTTCAAACCAGGTTTCAGTGACTGCCCAAATGTCAGCATCCTCCAGGATAAGGTACGCTTGCAATGACATTAGTTTCATGCTAAGACTCCTAGCATTTAGCAGCATTAGCTTTACATTTTGTTTATATTATTTATTTATTATTTAATTATTCACATTTGTTGACCGGGAAAATGTGACTGGACAAAGGTCCTTTTCAGCAGAGGCCTTGGGAGAAAAGCTCCACAATAAAAACAACAATTCAAAACAACAATTAATTACAAGTTACAAGAAGTATAGGTTGTTTTGTTTAACAATAGTAGTAAACAGTTATAGTTCAAATTGAAATTAAGTATTTAGTTAAATGGCACAACACTTATAACATTGGTGCCATAAAGACTAGAAAGCATTTTAATAGCTTAGCTAGCAGCTCTCATGCTGGTAATGTCCTGCTCATGACTTTGTCTACAAAAGGCACTGTGGGAAATGCAAGTGCCTTTGCCAGAATCCTAAAGCCCAGGGGAGACAGATGAAGGCCATTTCTAGCAAAGCATTATGGTCTGTCAATCATCTACTGTCATGCGACTGAGTCAGCAAGGATTCCAGGCTCTTAATGTGATTGCATCTCTCACATATTGTGTTCCTATGTGGTAGTAGCACACAGTTGTCTGCATAAATAAGGCAGTGGCTACACTGTGTCAGGATGCCCATATCAACTGGACTAGCATGAGACAGCACAGGAAATTGTCTGTCCATGGTTATTAGCATCTCTGGAAGAGAGGTTAGGAATAGTGAAGTGGGTACTATCTCAGGATATCCCCTATAGGTGTGAGTATGGCTGGATAACATCAAGACAGTACCTGCAGGCCAGGGATGCACTCACACAGGAGTGCAGGTCAGGGAAAAACATGCAACTGGGATAACTCTCAAAGTGTCAAAACTGCACAAAGGCACAAAGCCATGCACATGCTGGGTTTAAATACCACAACAACGACAGTAAAATCGAAACACTGGGAGTGACAGATCAACCCTTGTCCCTGAGCTCTAAGCTCAACATCCTATGGCAGACCAGTGTCAACCAGTTCACCTCCTCACAGTAAGTGCAGGCAGGCCATGGACAACACTGGGTGGTGTAGCAGGAAACACAAGAGTCACACAAACAGATGTGACTGCAACATAGCCTGCAACCAGACTATGCTGAAGATATTTAAAATCGTTTTAGGTCAGTGTAACACGTGTGGACAGATATGCACTTAAATATTACAATAACAAACAGGAGCAAATGGATTTCAGTGGATTAACCAGTTAACCAATAGTAAAGCTCAGAAAAGAGCCCTGTTCCAGCACTCTTCAGTCACACAACTTCTAACTGCACACTCCTGCCACTAGGGTACAGGGAACCTTCTCCAAAAGAGTTGGCCTGGATTACTGTTCATGTTATAGAAATGAAGCTATATTCAGCAGGTCAAGATATAGTGAATGCTACAGCAAACAAGGTGTACCAATGTTAGACAAATACAGTTCAAATGAGCAGTCATAATGAGCCTTTAACAAGCAAGTTGTAGCTCAGAAGGGAATAATGCAGCCTCACCTCCCACAACAGTGCAGGCCACAAACCTACTTCATGTGAAACAACTGGCCTGAAGCCCATGTGCTTAAATGCACAGCCTTAGCATAACATAATTACATCAGGCTACTGACAAGCAGTAATACATGCAGCAGAATAAGTGCAATTGAGTCATTGTAAAAACAGGCAGCAACAGCAAATTGAGGTAATATGGATGGAATAGACAGAAATACAGTAACATGTTTTTTGTGTATAGGTTACATGGGGAAGGGGTGAAACATGATAATCTCTGATTGACAAACAAAGAGAGATGGGGTGGGCCCTCCATAATGATATCTGTATACTCAGTAGGATAAGCTGATGAGATACAACTGGGAGGTGTGTTCAAAATGAGATGTGTAGTAGGGACAGCCAGGTCACATGCTAACAAATAGTTGAAAAAACAACAGGAACCCTTACAACTCCAACAGAACAGAAAACTTGTGACAAAACTAATGCAATACTGCAATATGATACAAATTATGTGTGACCAAAGCCTAACTAAAGAGCTTCAAATCAACATTAAATGCAGAGATGACTAATACTAAGAGCACTGCACAACACAGTAACACTTCAGCTGACTACAGATATTTGTAATTAAGAGAGCAATGCTATGCACACTACTTAACTGCTGCTATTCACAAAGGTTCAGACCTGTTTTGCATAGGCAGCAGCTTGTCTTTTTTAGGTAATGCTCATGAGCAGGTGATGACCTGTGCACCAGTTGGTGTCTCCCACTTGCTAATTACATCCAGAACAGCTGTGTTGCCTTTCCATTAGCCAATGCCATAGCAACACAGTGCTATAATTAAATCTTTCATGTAGGCCTTGCCCCCTTTTCCTTGCCTGTGAGGAGAGCATTATGGAGGTGTGGGGGCTACAGCTTCACAGAAGGTAGGTAGAAATAACTCGTAGAACAAGAAATGTGGAGAAAGCCCAACAAAATGGGGTACAAAGTTCAAGAATTAAATACAGATTGTAAGTAAGTATTGCTGTTATACATTTAGAAGATTGCTAGATTAACAGGGTTTGCCTGGACATGCATTTTCTCTGTGATTTGAAGTCTGACAGTGATATGTCTATTACATATTTTTCAATTGTCCAGATTTCCACAGAATGTCCAGAGGTTTTCCTTTTATGTTTGGTCTGCTCCTCAGACAATTTCTCTTTTTGAGAAATCAGTAGGATAATGTGAGGCTTTAAGTCACTAAATGTTGACATCCATTTGTGTTTTAGGCTTCATATCCTTCAGAAAAGTTATGTTACTGCAAACCCTGTAACACCAGCAACTGTTTCAGTTTATAATACCATTATGTAAAATATGTCCCTATTTTCTACCCCACATCCCCCAAGTATGTCAGGCTTTGTCCAGATGTCTTGCAGTAAGAGAATCAGAGGTATGGTATATCATTATTTAGTGACTTCACTCCTGATATCATACCAGTGATTTAGCAGATTCCCAGAAGTGTTATGAGGCAGTGGTCACAAATATGGTCCCACACCCTAGACAGTCTTTGGAAATCTGTACAGTTGAGAGTTATGTATGTCTGGACATTGTTACCAGACTGTCAAGACTGTGTAGCAGTGTAGTGTGTAAATGTTTGTTGGGCTGCTTAGGATAGGGAAAGATGTGAGCATCATAGATCCTTTACTATCTGACTGTGCATGCTGCTACAGCCGCTGGTGGTCTATCAGCTGTATATGTTTGTAGGGGCAGACTGAGAAATGTCCTGTAACACCTCAAGATTCCCAGTACACTGTGACTTGGGGCAGTATATGTAGGTGTAGCATGTGACTGGCAGTCAGGATATGTTTGTTCAAACAGTCATTAAACTCTAGAAGTCAGTTGGGGTACTGGTATATTGCTGTGACTGTGGTGCAAATGGTTGTGGGTGGACAATTTCTCACCAATGTCTGTTTTTCCCTACAATTGCATTCACGTAGTGCATGATATATTTGCACATGCATGAGTAATTCCCCAGAGCTGATTTGGGGTGATCTTGTGTTGGTCTGACTGTAGTCCAGAAGGTGCTGGATGATATGGTTGGCAGCTCTCAGTGTTTTTTCCCTTCTGTTCCATGACTGCAGTCATACCTCTCCACTGTCCAGAGTTGTATACACTATCCAGATGCATAACTCATATTTTTGGTCTGTTCCCCATAACAGTTGTGGGTTTCTGACAAATCACTGGGATGATGTGACTAAATGATGACAATCATTTGTGTTTCAGACCTAAAATCTATCAGAAAATATAAGTTAAAACAAGCAGTGATACTCTAGCAAACTTCCAAGCTTCTAACAGCCATATCTCAAATATGTCACTATTGTTTGGCCTTTATCCCCCCACTTAATCAGGCTATTTGCAGATGTCTTGCAGTAAGAGGTTGAGTATATATATATATATATATATATATATATATATATATATATATATAAATATATATATATATATATATATATATATATACATATACATACACATACACATACACACACACACACACACACACACACACACACACACATGTATGTATATAACAGTACTAATTCCACATATTTATCCTAATGCTGGATGACCATCCTGCATAATATATTAACTGAAGCATTCCTAATTCTCACAGCTCATGTGGAGTAGTGGCTGGTAGCTGCTGTGACTGGAGTGTGCAAGGTCTTGGGTTTAAGGCTTGCCAGGGATGTGTATTTTTACCCTTATGTTAATTGACTGTTGTGCATGATATGTTTGTAAAAGCATTGCAAATTCCCACAGCTCAGATAGTGTAGCAGTACATTGCTGTGATTGTAGTGCACAGGGTCCAAGTTCAAAGCTTGGTGTAGTGGTATGTTGCTGTGATTGTAGTGCACATCATCCTGGGTTCAAGTCTTGGCAGGGCTGATTATTTTGATGCTGGGCAGAACAAGGGCTGATGGAGATAGAGTGATTAAAGCACTTTTAAGCAGTTGTAAGTGGGTTTGTGCAGTTTTGTGTGAAGTTAAGAGATGCTAACAGACAGTTGTTGTCTTAGCTTCACTTAGTGATGCTTATTCCCACTTACACCCAAGCTAATTTTAACTAAAGAAAAGAAAAAGGGGTGATAGAAAAGTGGTATAATGGAGGCAAGCAGGGGGCAAAACATTAGGAAAAGCAGCTAGGGATGCACTGGATGAGTGTAGGAAAGAACTATAGCTCTACATTTCGTCTGCAGCAACAACTGTGACTGATGTGGAAAATTTGGAATTTATAGCTTCACACCCCACAGGAAGTGCTGCTGACAACATACCTTTGTAGAGTAGTTTGAGTGCAGATTGATTAATGTCACTGGACATGGGGGTGGAATGTAAAGCTATGCATGGGGCAATGATTCTTTTGTAGGACAGATGCCCTTTTTTATTATTATGGTGAGAGTGGGATGTTGGGGCAGGTATGTAGCTATGTTTGGGGAGGTAGGTTGGGTAGGATAGGTTGCATTCACAGACAGACAAGATACACAAGACAGCAGACAGGGGTGGTATATGACACATGAGGCAGGTAAACCCCTTGGACAGGGAGGGTGGTTGGGAATCAGAGGCACATGAGCCCCCAAATGGATACAGTGGGACTGAGGTCTCCAGCCATGTGCAGTCACCACTGCACCTTCACGGCCCCAAAGGTGGCTGTGCTGGGGGCTGCACAACAGGGGCAGCCTGCCCCTCCAGGTGCGCAAGGCGGCCCTCCATCTGGCACAGCCATACATCCAAGTTGGAACAGATGACACTGTGCACCATACCATAGAACTTGCAGTGACATGCTCCTCTCCATGCCCAGGGGGAGTGAGCCCCATCCCCTGAGGAGGTTCCACCCAAAGGTGATGCAGGACCGGTGGAGGAGGAAGTTCCAGGTTGGGTCCTAGACATGCTGGGACTTGGTGCCATGACCAGATGAGGTGGTACAGGCAGATCCATCAGGCTCTGCCTTCCCAAATGTGCTATGGTGTTGAGGTTTTCCAAGATATATTGGTTAGTCATGAACAAAACATTTCAAAATTAGTTATAACAGCATGCATGAGTGTTCCAATTAACCCATATCAACAGATTTGAAACAGTTCCATAGCAAACAGAACACATGAATAAATGGAACAACAGTAAGCATTGTAACAGCATGCCAGTTATATTGATGGCAACAGGCCACCAACAGTAGTATTTGTACAAGGTATGTTAAATATGCAACCAATTAAATATATGAACAATAATAGAACAGAAATTCCAACATTAAGTTTTGAGAAAAATATACACATAGTATATGAATAATAATTAGTGATGCAGATGAGGGGTGGGGGAGAGAGAAAAAAGTTCGTTAACAACTGTATAGGCTTCTATTTTTCACAACAGTACTGCTCAGTATTCTACAGGTCTGCCCTCACTATGCATCTACTTATGGCCCATAGCTTCTGTAGCACATGCATACCTGTTAAACTGTCAACCTGTAATGGTATGGGACAGACTGGGACAACTATGGCTACATTACTAGGGGGCTTGTACATGTCAGAGTTACATGTCTGACAAAGAAGGGGTACCCTGCACTGATGTTGTGTGAGTCTGGCACTTGCATGCTTCACCTGGATTCCTATCTTTGTCCAAGGTGATTGGCAGCAGAGACCACTAGCCATGACAGTGTGACACTTGAGAAACATGAATATGGAAGAGATGGTGCATGTACCTATCTTGATGTCATTTGCAGGCATGGGGTTGGACAGTGGGACAGTTGTACATGGCGTATTGGTATACCATTCAAACAGCTACTACAAACATTTCTTTACCTGTAAGACCTGTGGAAAAATATCTTTTACCACTATTTGACTGTTTCTACAAATATCCAGGATTTCTTATAGGTTCATTGGTTTATAGGTAGGTAGTAGGCTAACGGTCCTGGGGCCTATATAAGCCTAGCCAAAAGGTTCCCTGGCTTTCACCACCCAAGAAAATTATTTTCCTGTGCCCCTGTCAAGCAGTGCCACAGAAGTAATCCCTGGGGTGAATTTTCTATTTCCCATCCAGTCATCAAGATTTTTCTTAAAGAGGTCTAATGAGGAGCTTTGCTTGACATGAATGGGTAGTTTGTTCCAGAGTATGGGAAGTCTCTGGGACAGGAATATATCCCTCCAGCATGTTCTGTTTATTGTGGTGACAAGGTTTAGGTCCCTGGAGCGAGTGGTTTGGAAAGACTGGGATTTCTTTAAGTGTAGCATGTCCAACAGCTCTGGGTTTGACATTGGTTTGTATATTAGGCAGAGATCACCTCTGAGTAGACGATATGCAATGGAGTAGAGCTGGAGTTTTTTGAGACGGTCTGCATATGTGATCTGTTTGAGGCTGGTAATCCTCTTGGTGAAATATCTCTGTGGCCTTTCCAATTGTTGTAAGTATCGTGTGAGATATATGCCAAATGTGGCATTGTACTCTATAATGGGTCGGATGAGGGATGAGTAGAGAGGAACAATGACCTCCTTTTTTCTAGAGGAGAACCCTTTTGTGATGAGATGTGTCACATAGAAGGATTTCCTGACTACTGTGGTGATGTGGTTATCAGAGGAGACACTACTGTGCACCTGTGTCCTGAGATCTCTTATCACACTTTCAGTGTTTAGTGAGCTACTGCTTATGTGATAGTTCATGGGTACCAAGTTTTTCCCAAAGGGGATGACAATGTACTTCTTGGCATTGAGCCTGAGGCCATGACTTTGACACCAAGCATCTGCCTCTGTGAGGCCCTTTTGTAGAATGTCTATATCATTAAGTGATTCTATTATGGCTCCCAGTTTGCAGTCATCTGCGAACTTTGTTAGCCAAAGACCTTCTGTGTTGGCCTGCACTTCAGAGAAGTAGATGCCAAACAGGAGTGGACCCAGGACCAACCCCTGTAGTACTCCACTCGTCACTGGTCTGAAGTCGAACTTGCAGTCAGCTACTTTTACTGTGTGGGTTCTGTCAGTGAGCCAGTTGGCCATCCATCTTGTGACATAGGGATTTATGCCCAGGTTAGTGAGTTTATCTATAATTCCAGAGTGGGGGATGGTATTGAAAACCTTGGCAAGTTCAAGATAGGCTGTGTGAACTACCTTGCCCTCGTCTACAGCTTTAGTCACTGTTTCAAAGAAGTCAGTCAGGTATAGTAGATATGATCTATCCCTTACAAACCCAAACTGAGTGAGGTCCAGGGTTTGGAGGTTATTATATCTTTGTTTATAAGCTCGAAGATGATACATTCCATGGCTTTGCAGACCAGGCTCATCAGGCTAATGGGGGGGGCTAGTTTCTGGGGTCTATGGTTCCACCCCTTTGTGGAGTGGGATAACCATTGCTGTGTACCATTCAGTATGCACATAGCCTGAGATGAGGCTATGACTGAAGATGGTACTTAGGTGGGGTGCCAGTTCATTCTGTAGTTCATGCAGTACACAGCCTGGGATGTTGTCTGATCCCACGGATACTATGTTCTTGGGTTTGGAGAGTGCAGTCTTTACTTGTTCATCTGTGATTACAGGGGCTTTGCATTCTCCCAGTATTAAGATGGGCCCTTTGGAGCATAAGAGGGGAGTAAAGTTAGCACTGAACCTATCTGCCAGGATGTTGGCAACATCGGTTGGTTCGGTATATTTAGTGCCATTGTGCTGTAGCTCAGAGCAGATCTGAGTGTTGCCATTGAGATGCTTTACATAGCTGTAGAATGTTTTGTGGTTGTCTTTGGAATCAGTGGGGATTTTATTTTCATAACTGACTTTGGAGGATTTTATGAGGGATCTCAGCTTCTTGCTGAGGCTGACCAGGGAGTTCCTCCAATCTTGGTATTTTACTCTTTTTTGCAACAGCTTCTTCCTTCTGTTGTAAAGTTTGTTTATGGCAGGGGACCACCAGATTGGCTTTCTTTTTTGGAGGATAGCATCTTGGTTCTGTTGGAGATGGTGCTTATACAGTGCATTTGTGTACGATTCAGCAGTCGTACCTCTATTTTCTGTCTGCATGGGTGTCGTGAAGTTTGCCACTTCTGTCTTAAGAAGCATGAAGTTGGCTTTGGAGTAGTTTTTGATTGTGGTCTCCTTAATGGGAGATGGGGGTGGGATATGGATGGCTAGGGTGATTAACTTGTAGTTGAATCTGACCAGTGAGGAGTTGACCTCTGGCATGGAACACCGGGTTGGGATATTGCTGCCCCTGGTGGGGATGTGGACAAGCTGATCCAAGGCGTTGGAATTTATGAATTCCAGAAAACACTGAGTGACTGAGTTGGTACATGAGTAGTTTTCCCAGCTGATGGTGGAGTAGTTGAAATCACCCGTAATTAAGGTATTGGGTGTACCTTAATATTTTCCAGTATCTTAAGAAATGAAGAGTAGGAATCCTGGGGCATGGTGGGGGATCTGTAACAAACTACAAACTGGCTTGCAGACTTGCTCAGTGTTAGTTGCACTTGGATAATTTTGGATGCATTATGTTGAGCAACTAGTCTGGAGGTGTGGATATCCTTAATGAATATGGACATGCCTCCACCTTTAGTGTTTTGGTCAAGGTTAGGTGGCCGAAAGGCATGGTATGAATTATAGCCTGATAATGCAGGGATGCTCTCTGGAGCCTTGAAGCAGGTCTCTGTCACTGCACAGATGTCGATGTTCTCCATTTTAAGGAGTGCCTCAAGTGAGTGCATTTTGAGGTTTAGACTTCTAGCATTGAGTAGCATTACCCTCAGAGTTTGCTTGCTTGTACTTGTTACTGTGGTGAATTAATCAGTTAAACCTTGCCTAAAAAAGGCACTATATGGGGTGGCAAGAGCCTAAGCATGTATCCGGAATCCCAGGGGCGACAGGTGCAGGCCATCTCTGGCAAAGCATTGTGGTCTGTCGACCATATCGTCCCAGGCAGACAGATACTGGATCCCCTTAGAATAACACCAGAAGTTTAGCCAATTGTTAAAGTCAATCATTTTATCCTTGTACTGTGGTATCATTCTGGATGATGGCAGGATGCTACTCAGAGCTAGGGTTATACCTGCCTGGGCTACAAGATCTGAGAGCTCCTCCATGTTTCTTTGCATGTAGTCCAGGGAGGTGCATCTCAGGTCATTCACACCAACATGAACAATGACAGAGTCATATTTGTACTTGCTGTGGAGTGACATGAGTTCATGCATTATGTGGTAGATCTTGGCACCCGACAGGCAGCTGACAGTAATTTTCTCCTTGTTTAACCTGGTGAGTGGGACATCAGTGTGCCTGACTACAGAGTCACCTATGACTAGTGTGTTGGGTACATTGTTTTGCCTTATGGGCTGAGGTTGAGTGGCACACTGATTTTGTGGGCTATGTGTCATTTGGGTAGTGTTGGGGGTAGTGGTTGTCTGCTTTTCAGCTTGGGAAGTCTCTTGTTGCTTGGGCAGATTTTTATTGAGAGCCTTCATGAATGTGGGCATGTGCTTTGTGTTTCTATGTGTGTATTTTGGTAGTGTGAGTTTTGAAGGACTATGTGTTGAGTGTGGTGTGGTGCAGGTGTTAGCCTTCTCCTCTTGACTGTCTAGTCCAGTCTTGGCTGGAGAGAGCTTGTCTTCCAGTTTGGCTATATAAGGGCATCTCTCACAGGTTGTAGTGTTGGGTGGTTGGAGGAGAGGGTTGTCAGTGTACATGAAGCAATTGCTACATTGCCCCAAGATGCCAAGATTCATTAGGTGGACAGGAGAAAACACTGGGAGCTGACCCATGGACATGCCTGGATAGGTGCTTATTAATTTAAGCACTAAGAACTGTTTTCCTCTTGACAAGTGAAGAAAGTCGAGTGCTGTAGTATTTTGTAGTTTATTTAGTGCTTACAATGAGTTCTGAGCAAGTGCTGAACACAAGAAAACATTTTTGAGTGCTGAAACTAAAAAACTGGCTAGTTCTAGCTAAAACTAGTTAGTTTTAGCACCAGTCCCAAGAAAAGAAGCAGGCCATGGCCTGTTTGGTGATCCACAGTCTTGTTCCAGATGCTGCAAGGGTCTGCAGGCTTGTAGCCTTTTTCTGGTAGATGCCTCGAATAGCAACCAGACTAATCAGGTATGTTAAGCAGAGACACTCACTCTCCAACCAGAAAGAGTCAGGAATCAACACACTCTGCTCCTACTCTCACCAGGATCAGAATATAAGCACAGATTCTAAGCTGTCACCTATAAAGCAGTCATTAAGCT
Source organism: Protopterus annectens (assembly GCF_019279795.1). Classification (NCBI taxonomy): domain Eukaryota; kingdom Metazoa; phylum Chordata; order Ceratodontiformes; family Protopteridae; genus Protopterus; species Protopterus annectens. The sequence goes on along the minus strand of NC_056729.1, from coordinate 626,121,400 downwards.
TTCTGCAGATCAGCAGCCTCCAGGAAATAATGTAACTGCACTCCTTCTTTCACTAGGAGAAAACAGAAGCACTAATCCCAAGATGACTACTGAGTGGCTGAATGTGGGCTCTACAATAACTGGTGGTATTGCAATAGATGCTTTAAGGTAAGATGAAAAAAATGGTTTATCCTAAACACTGCAGTGTACACTAGAGGAGTTAGATGTGAAAATAGGCAACTTAAGTTTTACCTGTCTTAAAATAAACTTTTAGTGGAGAGTCACTATTTTTAAAACAGCAAGATAGATTTAAAGGGAGTAGTCACCTTTGCATTTTGGTACTATGGAATAAAGTAAGATGGTCAATAAATTTAAATAGTTGAAGGGGAGTGATTTTACAAAATGATAATTGTGTGCTTACTCACACCAGCCAGTAAAAGCAGAGAGGAAATGAGATATATGGTCAAATTAACATAAGAGGCAGGCAACTAGAAAGACAGTGGTGCTTAAGAACACAACAGTAACTGGGTGACAAGGTGGGAAAAATTTCTGTCTGACTCACAAGAGACAGGCTGTGGTCTCTTTACAAGTTTTAGTATGCACTTAAAAGCAGAATACAAGTAAAACACAGTGTAAAGGAAACAAATCATAGTAGACAAAATAGAAAAGGCAATGACAAAATACAAAACACAACAAATAAAAAGCAAACTAATCTTTCCCTAACAGCAAACTGTAGCAGAATCTGGGTGAGCTTTTCCAGTAAAATGTATATATGCACACATCTCAGTAACACTCTCTAGATTTGAACTTTGTCTGGGTGTGCTAAAATGAAAAAGAAGGCTATTTATCATCACACTGAGCTACTGGGGAACTGTAATCCCTTGTTTGACTTATTTCTGCCTATTACTCTGTGGGTTAGACAGTATGACCTTGTAATCCTGAGATTTATGCATGAAAGATAGTTTACTCTGTATTAATCCTTTGAAATAATAGTCTGGAAAGCAAAGGTTAAGACAAGGCAATGCTGCAGGGGACACACTAAAATACATTAGACATTACTATTCAGGGTTCAAATTTTAGTGCATAACATATTTCATATTTCATTTATATCTTGTTTTACAGCTCCACAGTCTACTGTTTTGCATAATAGCTGGTTCTCCAAACAACCTCAGTTAATTCATGCTATCAAAGCCATATTTGCTGTGAAGAACCTGTATGCATTCAATTTGAACAACAGCATACCAGTGCTTTACTACTGCATATCCTGTAGATCAATATTAGTTTGGCAAACTTTTATTTATTGGTTAGACACAGAACACACTACATCTACTGGCAGTAAACAATTTGCTCCTTCTTATTTATTTCACTATATATTGCAAGGTAGATTTGTACTCACCAGCCTCTCAGATCAGCCTTGTCAGTCTGTTGGCATGGGCTTCTATATTGCAAGCCCTCTCCGCTGCAGCTGTAGGGGGAAAAAAACATTATACATACCTGTCTATCACATACTCAGGCTTGAATTTGGTACAGCTATGGATGAGATGCTTACAAACTACTAGAGCATTTTATGTACAAGCATCTTGGATCCACTGGGCCAAGAATGCCCCTTTCCTGCTCACCAGTTCTGGGGATTCCAATGGCATTGGTGAGGTCGCATGTCAGATGCTCCCAGGCCTCTGGTTTGTAGTGAGAGCCCTGGTACTGGCCCTGCAGCAGTCTATCATCACGGTGTTCTATGAGGAGTCCAGCCATGACCCTGGACTCCAGAATGCCCCAGTGCTGTGCCAGAAAGTGCACTCCCTCTCCAATGCCAGACATGGTTCCTGCCGAGATCAAACTACAACAGGTTATGGCTGTATTCCAGCCTGTGCAATTTATATAAGGCCATATTCTCTTCCCTCCCTTTGCCGTCATTGGATCATTTTGAAAATGCTAAGCTCAGCTAAGCAGTGCACAAATCTGCTAAGCTTAGTTGAACAGTGTTTAAAGGGGCAAATGCTTAGCACTGCTTAACAGTGCACAAATCTGCTTAGCTGAGCTGACTGCTACTTAGGATTTATGCCTAAACAATATTTAAACCAGTTAAGCAGTGCTGACCACTGCTAACCATTGCTCAGTTTTCATTTTAAAAAATATCAGGATTGTAACTTAATTAATCATTACTGGCATATTATTAAATGTATATGATTTACTTTATATGATGTCCCTCTTTGTGCTTTCATACTTTACCTTGGGGTGTGACTATACTGTATGGGACACTTGTGTATACATGGGGGATTTCACATGTTATATGCACTCACACTTCCATTTTAAACCAGCTACACTACCCTGGTTAACAAATATCAATTCCTACATAATAAAAAATATATATATTTCAACAATGCTTTCCCATGGAAAAATAAAGGGACTGTCATGGTACTCAAACTGTGAACTGTTGCATACAAAGCCAGAACTCTACCCACTACACTATTTCACCATTACAGAGCCAAGCTATACATTGTATTTAGCTCCTATGAGATGTTTAAGCAATGCTGAGAAGAGGGCCGTAGCAAGCAATCCTGCTCAGCTACACTTAAACTTCCCTTATAACAGAAAAAAAAATATCTGTTGTAACTACTTTACATACATATATTCATACTGATGATAATTCATGTTTGCCATTGCACTACCTTTTGTTCCATATACTTTCTATGTGTGTATGGGCGATATCGGGATTGATGTCACTAACTACTGGCATACATTTGTGTTTCAGGCTTCTACACCTTCAGAACATTCAGGCCACCAAAGAACCTATTATTCTATCACCTTTACATGTTTGTATGTCAATATTTGACATCTGTCCCAATCTGTCCCTCCCCCCGCCGTCATTTTGCATTTGTCCAGGTTTTTTGCTCCTTGGGATTGGGGCATGTAATAAGTGCCGTATGGCACTTTCACAATGCAGGGGGTATGTGACACTACCTGTCACACACACCCTGAACTTACTGTTATGTCAGTGACCAAAGACACTGTTTATTTTTCATTTTATTTGCTTTTAGTGTCCATGGACACTGAAAGTGTTTACAAAGTTCCGTACAGCATTTTCAGAGTACAGGGGGCATGTTGGATGTGTGAGCGCACTACTGAAACATGCCCCCTGCACTCCTTCATTATTTGTGTCCACACTGCCATTCTCAGTAGCACGCCATTATTAATATGTAAGGCCCACTACTGTTACAGATATGTGGAAGCGGACACCATTCACTCCGTGTAGGAATAACACTATTCCTACATGGAGTTTATTGAATCCCCGGGTCTGTCCCTGATTTTAGGGCTTTGTCCCTGCATTCATTTTGGTTCTCTCCAGGATTCTTGTGCTAAAATTCAGAGAGGTATTATAGCAGACATCTAAAAGTAATGAAACAAAAAGACTATGTAAATATGCAGCACTGGATGGGACGACTGAAAAGGTTCCCCCGTTCCAAAACCCTTTATGTACATAGAGTAGTAATACAACACATATTCCATACCTTTACAGCTACAATATACGATAATAAAAAAGGTACAAAATGCAAGTATGCTAAATGGGGACATGAGGAACTTTCCTCATAAGGAATTAGTTGGCAGATATGCACAGGTATTACCATAGCACTTACCAGTATTGCAGACAGATTATAACTAGTACAAACATAACTTTCAGTACAATTCTACACTGCTTTCTCTCTACACTAGTCACCCTCCTGCTGTCTTACAAGTACCAGTAACCTTTTTAAGTATGTCACGAGAACCCTGACCATGCAGCCAATCAAGATGTTTTTTTTAATAAGATGGGCAGACCCTTCCTGACATGATTGGCTTTTATGGTGCTGACATCAGGTGTCTGACCATTTTGAAAAGCAAAGTATGACAATGTGGTTGACTTTCAATGTCACAAGGAAAAAAGTAAAAAAAAAGACAAATATTTATTTTGTATTTAAGGATGAAACACAAAGAAAAAATGATTTATTCGCATATACTGATTTTTATGAAGAACAACAAAGTAGGCAGTTCAATGAATCTTGACCATAATTTACACTGCATGGGCTTCTATATTCCATGAGGGAGAAAATACATTATTTTACTCAAAAAGAGTCTGTAAAAACATACATTTTTTTTTCTTTCTTTATATTGGAAATGGAAGAATCATGGCACTCTGTGAACATGTTTCTGCAACTCTTGACACTTCAAACAAATGAGTAAGGGCTGCTTAGACTGCTAAATGCTTATGAGGGCTGTAGCATGGTAAGGACTATTTCTTTTTGGCACTATAATGGTTGCTCAAGATATAGTGCAGGTTGCACTACAGATGCAAATCAGTTAAAGACTGATATGATATTATGTTGCTACAAAAAGGGACAAATCCTGTGAAATAATACATCTCTATCTTTTGACTTTTTTTTTTAATTCTGAATTTTGTAGATCAGTGCAGGGTCTAGCTCCCAAAGCACTTTGCAAATGAAGCCAAGTTAGGCTAATGTGTCTCCAACAGTCTGATATTAGGATTTAATAAGTAGATAGAGAGCAAGTTAATTACTGAATAAATAACACACTGGTATCCTGATTCCAAAACAACTGTTCTCGATGTAATGGGCTTGCTCTGGTTTAAGCCCTTTCTATAGAACAGGCTTATATTAGAGTCTTTTGAAATCAAGCTCAGGATATTGTTCAATAGCAGTCCTATAGAGTTCATGCCTCTCTGTAACACATCTGTCACCAGACCACTGCACATTCTAAGTAGATCACTTTTGGGGGCGTTGTGATTTTTTTTATGGTTTCATCACAGCTGTCTGCTATCACCCATATCCTCAGTCATATGCAACACCTTCCCTGACACTTGTCTAATTTACCCCTTCAGATAGGGGCCCCAAAACTGAGAAAATCCTTAATGTAAGCAGTTGCAATACATACCAGTATAACCATTCTAAACTATTTAACTCTACAAGAGATGGTTATCAAGGCAGATAAAGAGGAAAACAGACACATTTTGGGAAGAATGCACCCAGATGTTACACAGTTGAGGAAGGCCAGCAGAAATAAGTTTTGCACTAACTTCAAAAGAAATTTGGATGTTTTCTTTACTTTTACAGCAAACACAAACACAGGCCTAATCCAGGACATTGCTGAGGTGTTGTACATACACAGATGAGGAAGAGTGGACAACTGGCATACTGAATGAATAAACATACACATAAAATGGTGTGGGCAAAGTGAGCAGCAAAGAAACTTACAGCAAGATGAAAGAGTATGGACTCAGTGAGTACATACTCTTTTGGCAAGGCCAGTGCACATGCGCGGGCTCAACAGAATTACCCAAAGAATGATGACTGGGTCATCAAGCAATGTAAGAGCAGCCAGGAGGCACTGCAAAAGTTATACAAGCCTGCTGTGCCACAGTTGTTGTCCATATCTGTAGACAGTTCTAATATGCATCTGCATCTTGAAAGAGTAACACATGGGAAATTCGGGTCTTGTGTGTCTACAGTGGTTCCAAAAAGCACAGTGTGCACAAATCTTGAAGAAGTTGAGAGCTCCAAAAATAATGCAGATGAAATGAATAAAAAAGTTATTGGAGAAAAAGAAAATCCCAAAAATGAGACCTAATTTGTGTGGAGAGATGTGTCTGGGATATGGTGAGCTGGTCTACTGAAAAACTGATTACAGTCTACCTTGCCAAGATTTTGGTCAAGAAAGTTTGCACAAATCTGAAGTCATGGAACCCCTTTCTCTGAGGTATGATGCCTTTAGGGTTAGTTATATTAAAAGAAGGGTGCAGGGATCTTCTCCTGCACAGGACCAATAGGGGTGTCAAACCTTCCCAATGGGAAATACTTTTGTCAATAATTAAGAAATCCTTTAGAACAGTGTTCTGATAGAATTTGTTTTTCTGAATTTATAAGAATTGATGGACATGCTCCATCTAAAGAAAACCTTATCCCCTCGAGCCACACACTCTAGGGATGTAACCTCACCACAACAATAAATAGGATGCGCTGGAGGGATAGATTCCTGTCCCAAAGACTTCCCATGCTTTGGAACAAGATTCCTATCTACATTAGGCAGAACTCCTCACTAATACTCTTCAAGAGAAACCTTGACGAGTGGATGGGAAACAGAAAGTTTACCCCGGGGATCACTTCAGTGGGTCTGCTGGACAGAGGCACAAGGAACTAGTCTAAGGGGGCGGCGAAAGCCAGACATTCTGGCTAGGCTTATAAATGCCTTCAGGCAGATAGCCTAGTACCTACCTATGAACCTATGAATCCATCCATAAATGCTGCCAAGTTGCATCCAACTCCTATGATGATCCCATGAACAGCTGTCAACATCCATGAAGTTTACTAGGCAAGCAGGGAATAGAAGCATATTGAAAGTCCTTTCGTCTGTATTGCACACAATAACCTATGCATGCCTGGGGATAATTTAAAAGTTGCCAGTCTGTATAACATGCATGCTGTTTGGGAGGTAGGCAAAAAAAACAGTATATACTCCGAATGATCACTACACGCAGTGGTGGTGCTGCGGTAGCATTGTCGCCTCACAATAAGACGCTGTCTGGTTCGATTCTCAGCTAGAGCGTCTTCTGCGTGGAGACATGCGTGAATGGGCATACCTTTGTTGAAGGTTTGCATCAGGGCTGGTAACTCGGCATGTAAAAATCAACGACCAATCATTAGTGGACCGGAGTTCCGCTGTGGCGACCCCTAACCGGGAAAAGCCGAAAGACACAACAACAACTCTGAATGATCATTCTCAAAAGCATTGCCAATTAAATAACCTATATCCACTATGAATGCATGTTACAAGCTCTTTGTGATTTTACAGGCAAGAGAGCCTTTAGTGACTTCAAGTCTATCAGGTATATACCATTATGGGTCTTATAATAAATACCCAGATCTCACTGTGTTCTGCAGAAGACATGTCTAAGAATGACAAAGATATAACAAATCAGAATTATAATATCAGTTATTTAATGAGTATGACAAGTAACCATCTCACAGCCATGCAAACAGTCAAGACATACACATACCTTAGCTGCTGACAGCTTACCAGCAAATTACAGTAAATTAACAGCTGAGGGTATTGCATATCCAGTATCAATTCTTATTAATAGATCCTTAGTAGAGCACCAGGTCCCTACCATATGGAAAATCTGTCATATTATACCACTTCAAAACGGAGGCCCATCAACCTATCTCGCTAACTACCACCCAATTGCAATCTTATCTCCACTGTCTAAGATCCTAGAGATAATCATTAACAAACAAATGACAGACTGCCTGAATCATAACAAACTACTAACCAGTACCCAACATAGCTTCAGACCATATCATAGCACTACTGCCGCACTAATGACATTTACTAATACTGTCAACCTCCACAGAAACAATGGTAATTATGTATCCTATATCTTCCTTGGCCTTTCAAAAGCCTTTGATATGGTCTCACTTAATAAACTTCTAAATGTCCGCACTGAGTTAAATCTATACCAATCTACCCTTGCCTGGTTCCGAGACTACGTAACTGGGCACCAGCAAGCTGTGTGTTGGCAAGGCCCACTATCACCTCTTCTTCCTGTGACATTAGGTGTACCACAAGGCTCAATTTTAGGCCCTCTTCTCTATATTCACTACCAACCTATATCCCTCAACCTCACAAGTCTCACTCATCCAGTATGCAGATGATTCAACTGTCATATGTGCAGCTACTGCTATAAGAACTTTATATTCTAACACAACAAGCCTTCCTATCACTAGAGACCTGGCTAACAAACTCTCTACTAATTTTGAACCCCCCCAAAAAACAAACTCATGCGTTTCCAACCCATTAAGTTGATTGTACCTACTAGCTCTTTCATCATTCTTTCATTAAATAATACAATAATCTCCCCCTCACCTCACACCAAACTGCTAGGAGTAGAAATTGACTGCAACATGAGATTTGACATCCACGTATCCCAAATAGTAAAAAAGTACATAATAAACATGGAACACTGTTTCGAAATAAACACTACTTCACAAATAACACTAAAGCTACTATTGCCCAATCTCATCTGATTTCTAGACTACTTTATGTCTCTCCCGTATTCACAAATCTAAGAAAATCAGAACTAGCAAAACTTGAATCCTGTTGCAACAAAATTGACAGATATGCCACTAATTCCCCATTTAAAACATATCACTGTATCACTGTCAAATAACTCAATTGTCTGGAACTCCCCCAACTTCTTCTCTTTAGCCAACTAACCATGGCCCATAAAATATTCTATCAAGCAGAGAAAACACCGTCTCTGCAAAATATACTTCATGCTGGAGGGACAGATTCCTGTCCCAGAGACTTTCCCTACTCTGGAACAGGCTACCCAACTATGTCAAGCAAAGTTCTTCATTAGCACTCTTCAAGAAAAATCTTGATGAGTGGATGTGAAATAGGAAATACACCCTGGGGATCACTTCTGTGTCTCTGCTCGACAGTGGCACAGGAAAATAACTTTCTTGGGTGGTGTAAGCTATGGAACCTTGTTGGCTAGGCTTACGTAGGCCCTTGGGCTGATAGCCTAGTACCTACCTATGAACCTATGAACCTGTTCAACCCTATTCCTGTGCCAGAGCTTTACACTCCACCAACAAACCATGCATTAAGATCAATACAGCCAAAAATCTAGCCAGAAAATCATTATATAAGCAAAGTATGGAATGCACTTCCATATGAAACCTCAAATGCCTAAACCCTGGCTCAATTAAAAAAAATGGTAACTGCACATCTTCATAACAAGTAGCTCTGCTCCTGCTCTATTCCTGACTAAACCATCTCTATCTTAAAATCTACTGTACTAACAGTCACTTACACTTACTGTAGGTTCTATTACCTCGATGTCAAACCTTGATTTTTGTATAATAATTGTTTAGTGGCTGCATGTCTGCATACTGTGTGACACCATTCTATCTGTGTGTAAAACTCTTCTTTCTAGAAACAGCAACAAACTATATAATCAACATTGTTACACACTTCTAATTTGTTATATTGTGTATTTTGACTATACAGAAATTATCAATGTGTTAAAATATTTTTCATTCATTTTTAAAAATTTATTGTGTAATGTTTGTTCTGTGTGGAGCCTTTCTCCCCAGGCCTCCGCTAAAAAGGGACATATGTCCAGTTGGACCTTCCCGGTAATCAAATGTAAAATAAAATAAATAAATAAAATCAAATAAATAAATAAAGCATATGTTACAGTGCAAAAGTGGTGATTTTTTTTCAACTGTATTACTGCTTTTGTTGTTGGTTTACTTTCTGTAATCAAACCTATAATTAAAGATAATAATTGCAGAAAAGAACATTATAAGAAATAAACACAGCTTTTAGAGTGACTTTTACAAACTTACATTGCAATATGAGCAGTTTTGCAAATGTTCTCATTTGAATGTGCAGCATGATTTGCTTAGCAAGTAATATTAAAATGTTTCCCATATACCATTAAAGTATTATGCTTGCATTTCTTGGCTGCACAAATACGTTTTGCGGAAAAACAACTTGAAGTTTTAAAGTTGACAGAATGGATTTAGTAATAATTCTTCTTCTGCAAACAAGCTATATGATACATGTCAAGTCATCTTCCAGTGAGTTCTTTTTTATTATTTCCTCTGTATCTACTTAGAGTGTAGAAAAGTTGCTATTTATAGTTCTGTTAAATTGAGGCTGAATAACATTTTAAAAATGTCTTTGCATTATGAATATGTAATTGAGATTGTTGCTTAAGAAGGATAGTACACTATTTTAAATCAAGTGTGAGTGTGAAGTTCTTCAGTCTTATATGGCATGCAAAGTGTTACAATAGGCACATTTTTGAGGACAAAATTTCATTACAAAACTAGTGAAGATGCATAATATTTGTGATTTCCTCATCTTAGTTTTTTTTTTCAGTATTAAATAAAAAAAAAGAAAAGAAATAAAAACTTAATGATCTGGAAATCATTTCTAAATTTTACAAGTTTCAGAAATTCATACTTTTTGGAGGAAAGACAACTGGTCTCATACCTCTCAACCTCTTAGTCCTGGAAATCTGGACAAAGCCTAAAATCATGGGGGGGACAAAGGCCTAAAAATAGGGACAGGTTTTAAATACTGCTCTCACAAGCTTAGAAAGTTAATACATAACATGATTTGTTTTACCATACACTTTCTGAAAGATATGAAGTCTGATGCTCAAATGCACGTCATTATTTAGTGATTTCAATCCTATGTGATTTGCTAGGAAACCACAAATGTTATGAGGAAGAGACCGAAAATAAGAGGCAAAAATTTGGACAATCTGCGAAAATCTGGACAGTTGAATGGTATGACTGGACTACTAAGAGATACTTTACAAGCATGACTAGGTGGCGAAATAAGAAATGATAACAAAACTGAAATACAAGGTAGCTTAAACATAAAAGCAAGCAGATCAAGCTGACAGACATCAGGTAGGACTCAGCTTAAAAAGTTAGTACAATAACATGATTTGTTTTACCATACACTTTCTGAAAGATATGAAGTCTGAAGCTCAAATGCATGTCATTATTTAGTGATTCCAATCCTATGTAAGGCTATGTTACGTATCAGACATAACAGAGCAACACAGGCAAAATCAGATACAGTAGGCGAATAAGTAAGACAGAATGAGGCAGTACTTTAACTTTTGGACTTACATGTATACAGAAAAGGAGCTTGTGTAGACATCTGAATGTATAATACACTTTTATTGTACAAGACTCCTTTAAGACAGTTACAGTCTTTCTGGGGAATAAACTGTTTCAGAGATCTAACTTTTAAACCAAGGATAAATGATTTCACCTAACCAGTGAAGGGTAACAAAACAGTGACATTGTCTTTCCTTTTGATTCTACTGTATCTGCAACTTTTTTTTTTGTGATATTCAGTGAAAGTTTTGTGTTTTAGAGAAACAGATCTTATGCATTCTGGTCCTTACTTATTACGAAGTAATAAACTGGCATGCAATACAAATATCAGAAAGTAAAGGGATGCATATGAATGAATAATTCTGAATAAGAAGAGAAAAGACACCTCATTAAATTGATCTTTTTATCAACTGAACATACATACTTCAAAGGCTTTGCTCTCTTCTAGCACAGTCATAGCAGTTGTATAACAACCTGCTACTGTGTTGCACTATTCTATATTATAAGTATGCTACAATTCTGAGAGAAGCACGGATGAAGTATAGGGAAGTGTGATGCTGGGTAACATGATACAGATGTACACAGGTAAATCATACCACTTAACTGTACACATTTTCACAGAATGTCCAGATATTTGCCTCATAGTTTTGGTCCATTTTTCATAAAATCTTGGTTTTCTAGTAAATCACTGGTACATCTTTAAGTCAGAAAATAATAATTTGAGTTTCAGACTTCATACCCTTCAGAAAATTCATGATAATGCAAAACCTGTTATTCTTTCTACTCTGTAAGTTTTAAGAGCAATATTTAAAATGTGTACCTATTTATGAACCTTTATCCTCCCATTATTTATGGCTTTGTCCAGATTTCTTGCTCTAAGAGGTTGAGAGGTATGAAAATAGAGACACAAGAAGAGGCAGAGACAAATGAAACAGCCTGATATAGGCATAGATAGAGACAGAAACAGAGACAGAGACATAAGCCAATGTCATCTAGACATAGGCAGAGACAGAGACAATGGAAGTAATAGAGATGGAGTCACAGGCAGACTGACATATAAAAGCAAAAAAATACTGAGATGGAGCAGATGTAAGCTGCCCAGAGCAACAGATTCAATGACAGGGAGACAATAGTCAGTCCATGAGGCAATGTAATGGGAAAACTGGGAAAGACACACAGGGACTGAGGCACAGACTGAGAAAGATAAACAGATAAATACTAACAGATATGCACACATTGAAATACAAACAGCAAGAAATGAAGAACAGTCATAGAGTTAGAGTTACAAAACAAAAGCAGCAAGAATAAAAAAACGGTTACTATGCAAAATGATACAGTCAAACCTATGAAGACCAACACAAAAGGAAAGAGGCAAAAATACAAAGGCAAATCCAAAGAAAGAGCTATAGAATCAGAAACAGTGACAACAGTAGCAATATTTTGCTTTGATGCTTCTGATGAATTTCTGTATCGAAAGAGTAGTCATTGCAGCAAAGGTAATCAATAAATGGGTGTTAGAGAACAAGTTAGCAGAGGCTTCATAAACAAGTTGAAAATAGAGTTATAACAGTTAAAAAAATCTACTTTATTATCTTGTAATATAGTATGTGTTTATATATATATATATATATATATATATATATATATGTATATATATATATATATATATATATATATGTATATATATATATATATATATATATATATATATATATATACACACACACACACACACACACATATATATTTATATATATATTTTACATTGGAAAATATATATCCTTGCTCTTCTGCAGTGCACAAACACAGTAAACAAATATAAAATTGGAATTTCAGCTGCAGCACAGGTACCACCACAACCTGTGATACTGCAATGTCGACAGTGGCTTTGATCCAGTTCGTAGACAGCATCAGAGGCTTAGTCATACCTTGAGAGGTATGCTTAAGCTAGAGCAAGCAGTAGAGCTTACCTTATTTCAGCTGCTAGGCTGTAAGGACCCTAAAGTTACACACGCATTCCCAGCCTTTTATAATTACTGCAAGCTACCATCTGTAAAAAGAAATTATCCAAAGCAGATCCAGTCAAGTCTGTAATGCTCACTATTTTCTGCAATACAATGGTCAAATTAAGTATAACTAGAGGAATTGCACTGCAGCAGAAGAAATTATATCTATCCATTATTAGTATGACATCATTGTCATAATCTGCCTGACACCAATTTGTTTAAGTATGACATCATTGTTAAAATCTTACGTATGTACTTGCACTGTGTACACAGGCATTAGGTAAGCATGTCAGTTGTAACTGCTCTGAATGGTCTTCCAACTTGCTTCCTTTTACTTTAATATTATATGCTGTCCAAATACTGCAACACTATGCTGGTTGTAAGGCATTATAGTCTTACTTTCATCGGTCATTACATTGTGCAGCAGGACTCTTGGCTATCCTACACTGTGAAAAGTGTAGTTTTTTTTCAACATCTTTATTATGATTTCTTTTCATTGTGCTTTCTTCTACTCACATTGAGTTTTACTGTGAGAGCTAGTGGTTCAATGCAGTGTTTTTTTTCAGTTTTCCTCTTTTACAGCTTTGGCATTGGGTGTATAAGTAAGGGAGTATGATAAGCAGTAACCTACATGGTGGTGCAGGGAAGCTTGACATGTTTTTTTTCTGTTTTTGGCATTTTTGATTTTATGGTTCTCTGTGTGAAAAAATTGATGAAGCATAACCTGTTGTTAGATGACTCAGCTAAAAACAGGTAAACCAGAAATGAGTACACACAAGTCTATTTTTCATTGGATGGTCAGATCTTTGATTTGTATTTCAGAAATATGCTTCTATGCTCAAGATAGTCAGGAATAAACAGCACAATGCATTTATCTGTTTATCTGCATTTATCTATTTACTAACTTCCATCCCATAGCTTTTCACGCACCTCTTTCTAAAATCCTTGAAAAGTGCATTCATCACCAACTCTTGCCATACCTAACACAGTCATTTCTTACCCCAACGCAACATGGTTTCAGGCCTGGCCACAGCACTACCACTGCTCTTCCGTCCTTCCTTGACACCATTAATTGTGGTTGCAACTCTGGGAAAATCATATCCACCCTTTACTTAGATCTCTCCAAAGCCTTTGACACTGTCTCACATCTTCTACTCTTACCTCAACTTTCCTCCCTCAATTTCTCTCCATCCTCCATAGCCTGGTTTACAAGCTATCTTTCCAACAGACAACAAGCTGTTAAATGGAAAAATTCCACTTCATCCTTTCTCAACAGTCCCTCTGGCATCCCCCAAGGCTCTATTCTTGGCCCCTTACTTTTCAATATTTTCATTAATAACTTTCACAAATCTATAGATAATGCTACACTGATCCAGTATGCTGATGATTCCACAATCATCTGTACAGCAAACTCTTCCTCTGAACTTCTTCAAAAAACCCAAACATTCTTCTCCAATACCAAAACTTGGATGCTAAACAACCATCTCGCTCTCAATGCTAACAAAAAAAAAAATCATGACATTCTCTCCCTCGAGAAATTTCACCATAGACAAAAGTTCCTTTAAAATAAAAAGCCACAATAACACTCTCGTCGATATTGTAACCTCATACCAAACTACTCGGAGTCACCACTGATGAACATTTAAAATTCGGTATCCACATCCAAAATAATAATATCGAAAGAACCCCACCAAAAACTAGGTCTGCTGTATAGACAAAATCACTATCTAACTGCATCTACCAGATGTACTCTAGGCTCCTCCTACCTCCTCCCCTCTCTTATGTGTGGTGCTCCTCTACTTACTCATCTCCAGTTTAGCCTAAAACACAAACTGGGAGCCTGCTATAACAAAGTCTGTAAATGTGCTACGGGGTCCAAATACAGCACCTGTCACTGCCATTCCCTCCACTCCCTAAACTGGCTTGAGCATCCTAATTACCTGAACCTCATATAACTAACCACTGCTCACAAATTTATATTCTAACCCTCCATCTGCTCCTCTCTTTCATCTATCTTAACCCCTTACCTCCCCAGTCATACTCCTAGATCTGAAAACCAAAACCTCCTTAAAATCTATAAACCCTTCACCCTCCTGGCCAATTACTTCTGTCACACTCCTTAGCTAAACTATGTAACCCCCCCTCCCTCCACTGTACTCACAACCACTCGAATTTCAAATCTTTCCTCCACTCTCACCTTAACTCAAACTAGGACTGTTCCTGCTCCCTTCCCACCTAAATTATACTGTCATCTCTTTCAAACCTCCCTTCAAGCTCATCTACTACCATCTCTGATCACTAATGTTATTGTTAGAACAAACACTAAACTTGTATTAACACTTTATGACTTGCACTTTTAATTATATTATCTGTATTACTTTTGACTGTATCTATATCATAACATTTGTGTTTTTTAAACATATAGTCCCTGATTTTGTATTTTTATTAACCAGGCTAGTCTGACTGGAGGCATCTCCATTTTTTCAGGAGGGCCCGGGAAAAAAGACAAGGTACAAACAGATTATAACAATATAAAATGAAGAAAGAAAGTTTGATTGGATGAACAACAAGTATAATGCAAACAAATAGGATTAAATCTGGTTTAAGTAATATATATATATAACATATTAGGTCATATAAGAAAAAAAAACATGATAAAAAAAAAAAAAAAAAAAAAAAAATTCAATTTTTTTTTTTTTTTTTTTTTTTTTTATATTTGTAGATTTATAGAAAACACATATAATAGTGAGCAGGTAGTGAGTAGAGGAAGACAGGAGAGAGAGAGAGGAGAGAGAGATGCAGAGACATTAGACAGACATGACACAACATTTTTTTGAGTGTTTTTTTTTTTTTTTTTTTTAAGTTTTTTTAGAGAATATAGGAGAGAGAGTGGAAGTGAGTTCAAGGAAAGAGACTTACCAATGGTATTTTAAATTGTATATTTATGCTTTTGTATACTGTATATTCCATACTTTACTTATGTTATATTCTGTTAACTGCTTTTGCAGCTTTTCTCACCGGGCCTCCGCTGAAAATGAGCTGTGCTTGGCCCAGTGGACTTCCCTGGTCATCAAACTGGAAATAAATAAATAAATAAATAAATAAATAAATAATCTGACATTCATTTTCAGACACAAAATGCATGCAATGTAGTACACACAATACTGATGGAAATATACTATAATCATAATACTGTATTTTGTCTGGGGAACTGCACAGCAGCATACCAGTGATGGTTTGGGAATCTTCATCTGGGGATATATTTTTACATTGTATTTTCACTTGATTCATATACATTCTGGCAACCCAGCAATGCAATGGCAAAATATACAAAATGAATGTGCATCCTACCAGTATTACCAAATGTATTTGGGTCAGAGTAAACACTAACACCAGTGATCCTTGTAAATAGTGTTGTCAGTTTGCTTCTTACTGGCATCCATGGCACATGAACACTTGTAGCCTTTCTGAGGAACCTCTGAGGCAGATTTGTTATGGTAAGCACAGGCACTCTGATGTCAGCAGCCACTCAACACAGATCTTTGCAGTATACATACATGCCTGAATACGTTGACAGAAAGTAGACACTTTTATTAGCTGTCACACTGTTGTTTACCTGACTGTGATTACACTGCCTTGGTTTGCAGCTGCACTTAGTTTCTTTGTTATATACTGTGAATCTTGGCTCATTTTTTTTTTCTTTTAAGGTATTTACAT
Organism: Protopterus annectens; assembly: GCF_019279795.1. Lineage (NCBI taxonomy): Eukaryota > Metazoa > Chordata > Ceratodontiformes > Protopteridae > Protopterus > Protopterus annectens. Next base: position 626,105,004 of record NC_056729.1, on the reverse strand, counting down.
TTGGCTTTTTAAATTAAAAATTAAATAGTATGATTAGACTGCTTTGAAATGCTTTGCTAAATTACTAGAATTAGAATAATTACAGATGCTGCTATCAGTACAATGCTAAATATTTTCAATTTAATCTAAGAGCACATTTGTCATCTTGGCTGGTATTTACAGTCATCTTGTGAAGTATGCAAGATGAATGCAAGTCATCTTACATTCATTGCAATACTGTTCCAATTCATAGACTCTAATTGCCTATAAGCACCACTGCACTTTTAAATAGTGAGGTTTGCAGCATCACATGTAGTTACCATGGTCCATGTACTATGGAACTCAACTTCCCTCTTTACTGACCTATTAGAAGGGTCATGTAGAACGAGATTTGTAGATGCACATACAATGCAGGTGATGGGTAGGGTACATAACTAAATGCATAAATGTGCATATCAATCTTGCATATCTGTGACAGTGTAAAGGAAAAAGTGGATTAATGGGAAATGGTTGGATGGATATATAATGCTTGTATGCAGACAGTAATCATCTCAGTACTTTTCTGAATAGCTTCCATGGTATTATACCTCAAAATACATCCCATACAATTAGCCTCTGAGGAAATTCTGTCAAGTATTTGGAACATTTGATTACCACTTCAAGTTTTACAACAATGACCTAATATGTTTTTTCAGAGATAGCTTATATCATTGACACCTAAAACGACACCCTCTGCATCACTAAGTAATGTAGCTTGCCTTTGGTTATCCATCCATCTCTCGTAAAGGTCTGGTCACCCATTCATCATTTTTCAAAAGTGTGGCCTCCATCCATCTCTAGCCAAAGGTCTAGTTTTCTCTCCTTTTTGAAAAGAAAAACTGCTTTCTCAGCATTTTCTGGAAATGGCCATGATCAACAGTCCAGTTTCTCCTCTCTCTTGGGATACAAAAATGGTTAGCTAACTTTTTCTGGAAATAGATCTGGTCAGCCATCATTTTTATCACTTAAGTTCTTCTCTTGTATTAAAATTGGGATACAATGATTTATTTCACATGGTTTATCTTTCTCCCATGAATTCATGCACTTATGATAGTATTGGATCATCCTTGCCATCTTGCTGCATAACAGTGTTTACTATGGATAACAAGTAAACAGCAACCATATAATCAATATGTCCTGTATCTATGGCTGTTGGTTTAAACAACAATGTAATCCATATGTCCTGTGTCTATGGCTGCTGGTTTCTTTGGATTGTCTGACAGTAGATGAGGTACTGAATTATTTCATGCCATATGTGTGGCTCCCTGGTAAAAAGGACCATTACTGCGACCTGTCTGTGATCATTATAGATGCATCTGCTTTCAGGTCAAGAACAGGAAATGGTGATGGGTAGCATATGTTTTAAATATTAGAAATGTCTGAATGTGTTCACTCCACAGTGCACTTTGATCTTCTCTCTGTATCTGAGTAGTCACATATGAGTTTGTAAATAACTTTGAAATATATACTAAATGTCTCTTTGTACCATCCAGGAATCCATGTAAATAGAACACTGTCAGTTTCCATATACACAAATCAAAGTAAATAAGCATCCTCCACAGCTTAATCAAATTGTTTGGCTACATAACAATGTGCCTACAGTCTTGCATCCATTTTTCTTCAGATTTGTTCTGAAGCTGTGAGTCTAATAGATAAAGTACAACAAATAGATTACATAGATACTTATGACAGCAGATTAATAGCGCAAGATACAATAATATTTATTACATATTTTGTGGCCTAGATAATTTTAGCACAACCACTACTTTGGCAACATGCTCAGACCACTATGTCAGTCACACTTCCACAATTACGCAGTTTTGCCTCTAAAAATTTCACCCTTATTTCTTACTTGTTTTAATCCACACTAAGTTAGCTTGTACAGGATGTTCTGCAAATTGTGTAGGTGCTTACATTGCTAGGATAACATCTTCTGATACTGCATATTATGAGTTCTCTGGATATCCCACTCCAATGCTTGTTACCAAATAGCAGGTGTGAATAGGTTCATAGGTTCATGCTAGGCTATCTGTACTTTGAAGGATACTATGCCCATTATTTTGCTGTGCCTCTGTCAAGCAGTGACACTGAGGTTATCCATCCATTGGTCAAGATTTCTCTTGAACAAAGCCAGCAAGGTGCTCTGCCTCACATGTGTCTCTGGGTGATGAATCTGTCTGATGAATAACACTCTAATAGTCTATTGCACTGGAAATGTCCTTTTATGTACACTGATTGCTATGAATTTCACAGGAGTCACTTCCATTTCCTTTTGTGCATATGTCTATACCATTATAATACTTCAAAACTGCATCACTATATCTGGTATGCAACAATCACTATCTAAGGCAGTCTATGGCTGTTGTTTGTTTTTATCTAATTACTTATATTACCACAAGCTTTCTTCATCACTGATGAACAGCTCTATAACTTAACTTAGTAACAGCAATATCCATCTGCTGCAGTGTCCTTATTGAGAGAGATGCTGAAGATTTTTTTCCTATGCAATTTACTATAGCAAATACAATCACTATTCTCCATTAACAAATAGATCCTTTATGCCAATCTCAAACTAAACCCAAACAAAACAATCAATATCATAGGGTGCTATTTCCCACCAGGACAAAATATTACACCCCTAGAAGATCTCCTGAGCTGGGTTACTCCATCTCTACCCCAGGAAACCATCGTTCTCAGTGACTTTAACATCAACTGGCTATCCTGTAATAACAGTCTCCAAACCATTCACCTTAATATCCATAGGTTCACTCAATTCATTCAATCCCCTACCTGAATCAACAAAACCCTAACAATCATATCTTACTTGACTGGATCCTAGTCAACAAAGCCCCTCATTCTTACCTAGCAGGCTGCTTACCTGACAGTCTTAGTGATCACTCCCCCACTTTCCTAATTCAGCACCACACAAAAAGTCTGAAGCCCATTATCCATAGGCAAATACGGAACAAGTCTAACTTCAACCCCAACTCTTTCATCTCTTCCTTACAGAAAATTAACTGGTCACCACTAAAATACTTCAACCTAGATGAGGCTGCCCACTTCTTCAACAGTACCTTCCTCTCCATCATAAACACCCATGCTCCTGCAAGAAATGCCAAAGTCAGATCCAGGCGTGCCCCATGGTTACAAAAGACCACCAGATCCCTAATGAAATCCAGAGATAAGACCTGGGAGCACTGGCAACTAACAAAAATAACTTAGATAGGCAATCATTCATTGAACTGCACAATAAAGCCAAAAAGCATATAAAAATTAGACAAATCCCTCTACTATAAATCCACCCTAAACTCTCCCAACCACAACCCTAAGCAATTCTGGTCCACTATTAACACTATCCTCCACCCAGGGAAGGTTGATACCCCCCAGCCATCCATTTCCCCCTCTTCCAGCAGTATTGCTGAATCCTTCAACAAACACTTCACTGAAACTAAACCCCCTACTCCTCTTTTCTTCTTCACCTCAGTACCTACCTCCAACATAAAAAGACTATTGTCAAAACTTAAACCCGCCAAACTCGCAGCTGACAACCTCCACTCTGAATACTTGAAAACTGTAGCTGATACACTAGCCTAGCAATTTCAATTCTAATCACCCATTCCATAACAGAAGGCTATGTTCCCTTCATATGGAAAATATCCCACATCATTCCCCTCCACAAAGGCACCCCCTCCACCGACCTCTCCAATTGCCACCCTATTGCTATCTTCTCTCCTCTCTCCAAGATACTTGAAAAATGTATCAACACCCAGGTCTCCAACTACCTCCTAGCTAATAATCTCCTCTCCAAAACCCAACATGGTTTCAGGCCATATCACAGCACTACCTCCACTCTGCCCTCCTTCACCAACACTATACTTCATCACAAAAACAATGGCCTCTTCTCTACTGCTGTATTTCTAGATCTCTCAAAGGCCTTTGACATGGCATCTCATCAGCTACTACTCTCTACTCTCCCCAGCCTCTCCTTCTCAAATCAGCATGCAATTGGTTCCACAGCTATCTACAGGGATGCCAGCAATCAATAATCTGGGATGATATCCTATCACCTCACCTCCCAGTTACTCTTGGAGTTCCCAAGGGTCTATCCTTGGCCCTCTGCTATTCTCACTTTTCACTAACAACCTACATACTGCCACCACACAAGCATTTCTTCTACAGTACACAGATGACTCTACTTTTGTCTGCTCTGCCCCCACTCTACTAGAACTACAACAAATCACACAGGAATCATTCTCTTCTGTAGAAATCTGGCTATCCAATGCTCAGCTGCTACTCAACCCAAGTAAGACAAAACCTCTCCTGTTCCAACCTTCCAAAGCCACTAAAAACACCCCCCACTTCAACATTCTTGCCAAAGACAATACCATCATCTCTCCATCAGAACACACAAAACTACTCGGTGTGGAAACAGACAACAAACTTAGATTTGACACCCACATATCTCTCACAATAAAATAGTTCACAAGGAACTTGGTGCATTATATCGAAGCTGCCAATTCCTAACCAAGATGGCTAGAATCTCCATAGCTAATTTCCAGCTAATCTCCACCTTACTTTATGCATCCCATATACTTACCAACCTTAAATAGACAGATCTACACAAGCTGGATGCTTGTTACAACGAAATTGCTAAATTTGCCACTGGAACCTCCTACCATAGCCGTCATTGTATCTCCCTTAAAGAACTAAACTGGCTAGAACTCCCACAACTCCTTCACTTTAATCAACTCACCCTTGCTCATAAAATTATTAAATGCCCCCTTAACATCCCTTCCCTTCAAACCCTTCTCCAACCCTATCAATCCATTAGGCCCCTAAGATCAAGCAACAAAAATCTACTCACTGTTATCAAACCCAAAAACTCAGCAGGAGAAGCCATATTCTCATGTACCATATCTAAACTTTGGAACACTCTTCCACCCTCTATAACTATTCTACCTTCCAGCAGCCTTTTCAAGACTGTGCTCAAATTCCACTTAAATTTGCACTGGCTTTGTCCTTGTTCTAATCCAGACTAACACCCCACCCTTACCCCCCACCTAGACTCTTAACCCAACTATACTACCGCCACTACTAACCACAGTCAGAAATAGCTAGTTGTCTTTACATACTTTAACATCTTGTCTGACAACTTTGTTACTAATACTATAAATGACAAGAAACTATCTTAACTTGCAACATTTACTGCATATACTGTTGATAATCAATATCTTGTTATTGTAGTAAACCCAACAACCTGTAATGTTGTTTACTATTGCTGCAACTTTGTATCTCTATTTATCATGTACATGATGTGGAGCTTTTCTCCCTGGGCATCCGCTGAAAAAGGACCTGCTTCCAGTCGGAATTTCCCGGTTAACAAATGTAAATAAATAAATTAATTAACTCTGTTACAGCAATGTCTGAGTGCAACAATATTTTCTGGTAATGTAGCCTGTTATATCTCCTTTTGTAGAATTTCCTGTATCAACCAAACCCCCCCTAGAAATTCATAAATTACTTTATAAATTAAATCATGAAGAGCAATATCTGTCTACCATAGTATTTTCAAGCAATATAGCAAGATCTTTTTCTCCATGGAATTTCCTATTTCATCTGATAAGAAACCATATAAATGATCTCCATAAAGTACAGTTTTGTAAGTTTAACTTACCGTAACAGTATATGCTTGAATGGTCAGTGATTCAGTAGGCTTAGCTATATGCGTTATATCCACTGGTCAGCTTCCAAAGCTTCAGGGCACCTTCCATGCACCCCCAATGTTAAGCAGCTCAAACTGAGAAGACTAAAAGATGAGTCTGGGTGCAATGCCCTAAAGAACTTTCCTGGCAGAAGAGAGAGGGAGGCTCATCCCTGAAAGGACAAGGCTAGAAATAACAAATAAATAAATAAATAAATAAAAATGTCCACACCCTGGCATAAAAAACACACCAAAAATAAGAGGGTGGGGGTGGCTATTGCAGCAGTGATCATTTGAACATCTACAGTTATGCTAATTTCAACTTATACAACTGTATTATGTTCTTACCTGCTGCAGTACTCTTAGCTATAGGGGTAGATTACTGAAGCTAACTATATTTGGGAGGTTGAAGTAGAAGGGTCCAGGATTCCCTAGAGAATGGTCCTAGCAAAGCACAATCTAGACCCAGGGAAGGAATTCAGCTTATAGTCCTTTATAAAGTATGTAGCCAACATCTCAACTCTACATATATTACAATCAAGCCACTGTTACACTCCATCCCCACCCCAACAGCCCAAGATTACCACATAACAAAAACATGCTTTTCTTCAGCCTTTTTCTCTTTTAACATTGTAATGCCCAAATTTATTAAAACTATTAGAAAGTACTTGTTTACTTTAATATCTTTACCACATACAACAATCACTGAAAAGAACTACCCCCTCATTTTAGATGCCTTTGAATACATTCTACACAAATCTGCTTTACTATATAACATACAAATTATATCATAAAATGTTTTATATAAATAATGTTAAGAACAAAAATTGTTTTATTTACAGTTACTTTTCCTTTATTTTTGTGGCATTCGAAACATTAATGACATGAAGTGAGGTATATGCTTTTTAGTTCACCCACAAGTTTAACACAGTCAATAAAAGTCTAATTTTTCTCAGCCACTTTCTTGCAAAGCCATATTTCACAAATGTGACTGATGATTTACAGTCTCACATTTATTCACTAATTTCACTGTTGCTTATTCCTGTTCATCTCCATCTCCTAACATCAGAATCTGTTTCACATGCTAGGTACCCCCAATTCTTCTAGTCAGCTCCTGTGCTTTTGTCCAGGTTTCAAGCATTTTCCTTTTGAACATTGGAAAATGTTTCACTGGCAAAGTCTCTCTAAGAGCTCTATTTTCAAAGGATTGAGAACCAGAGTCACCTTCTGTTTGATGGCTCAATTTTTGTTGGACAAATGTTTGTATTTCATCCTTAGCCTGCCTTGTGTCACAAAACATCTTTGATCCTCCAGGATAAACTATTCTGAAGACAAGTAGATACAGCAGCTTGAATCTTACACCTTCCTCTCATCATTCTCTGATTGCTCATAGTTTCATAGGTGTTTACTAGGCTAATGACCACAAGGGCCTTTTTAAGCCTAGCCATGCATCCCAAATCTCAGACAGGTTCTGGTGCCTTTGATAAGTGAAAGCAGGGGCTTGGGAGGTGAACCATTTACAGTTTACCTGTGTACATTAGAGACATAGGTGACAAACTAGGGATGAATTTCATGCTTCCTATTCAATTGTCCAAGTTACACGTGAATTGGGTTAGGGAGGAACTCTGCTCTACATGGATGGGGAGCCTGTTCCATAGATGGGGTAGTGTCTGGGATACATACCTGTCTTTCCAGCAGGTCCTATTTATATCACAGGCAAAGTTTAAGTCTTTAGAACTGCTAATTCTGGTGCTGTTTGGTTTGTGGATATGCAGGAAGACCATAAGAGAGGGGTCTGACAATGGTTGTATGCCAGGCATAGATCTCCTCTCAACAGCCTGTAGGAGAGAGAACACAGGGATAGGGTCTTGAGATGATCTGCATAGGACATGTTACTTATACACTGTATTCCTTTAGTGAGCAACCTCTGTGGACATTCCAAGTGTTGGATATGCCTGGTTAGGTACATAGCAAAGAGGCATTGCACTTAATCATAAGTCTGATGAATGCTGAATACAGTGGAACAATAACTTCCTTGGACCTAAATGCCATACCTTTGTTTATAAGTTGTAAAACACAGAATGATTTCCTCACTACTGTGGGCACATGATAGTCAAAGACTAGATTACTGTTTATGTGTGTCCCCAATTCCTTGACTACTGATTTGTCAATATGATAGTTACCAGGGGTGGATGACTTCCTGAAGGATACTATTATGCATTTCTTGGCATTTAGTTTTAATCCATGGCTCTGGATCCAGTTGTTTGTCTGTGTCAGCCCTTTCTGGAGAACATTGTTGGTGGGTAATCCAACGACAGCTCCTAATCTGCAATCAACTGAAATGTAGTCAGCTGGAAGCAACTGACATTGGCCTTGACTTCGGACAAGTAAATGTCAAAAAAAGGAGTGATCCCAGGACTGATCCCTGAAGGACTCCATTTGTGTCTGATCTCGTTATGAAGGTGAACTCTCCAGTTCTAACCTCCTGGGTGCTGTCTGTGAGCCAGTGGCTATCCACTGGGTTACATAAGGGCTTGTACCTAACGTCTTAAGTTTGTCAACAATACCCAAGTGGGGTATTGTGTTAAATGCCTTAGCCAGGTCAAGGTAGCCAGTGTAAACCATTTTTGCCCTCATTCATTGCTTTGGTGACCTTCTCAAAGAAGTCCACCAGATTAAGTACGCATGACCTGTCCTTGATGAAACCAAATTGGGTTGGGTCCAGTGTATGGAGGTTTCCTATGCCATTATTGATCATTTCCATGATAATTCTTTCTATGACTTTGCAAATGAGAGTAGTGAGATTTATGGGTCTGTAGCTCCCAGGGTCTGTAGATAGCCCACCTTTATGAACTGAGATGACTGTTACTGTTCTCCAATCATGAGGCACAACGCCTGTTTGGAGGCTACAGTTAAACAGCAATTCTAAAGGGCCTGATAGATCATGTTTCATGCTATTTTGAATGTTTTCTGGGATATTGTCTGGGCCCATTGATGCAGTGTTCTTGGCCTTACTAAGAGTATTAAGAACCTGTTCCCTAGTGACAGCAGGGGGAGTTATATTTAATGGTATTTCCTGAGGGAAGGTTGATGGGGAGATAGGGGTAAAGTTGGAGCTGAATTTAACAGCTAGTAGGTTTCCTATATCTGGCTCAGTATAGGTGGCTCCTTTTACAATGAGCTGTGCACATAGCTGTGTATTGCCTTTGATGTTGCGGACATAGCTAAAGAATGTCTTGTGGTTGTTCTTGGTCTGGGAGGCCAACTTTACTTCACATGTGGCTGTGGTAAACTTTATTTGTCCTCCACGTTGTTTGTTTAGTTTGATGGTGCTTTTATCCTGCTGGGTGCTTCACCTCCTAATATTTGCCACAATTTTCTTATTTGAGTTATACAGCCTATCAATGTTGGGATTCCACCATGGTGGCTTGTTCTTTAAGTTAGTTCTCTACTTCTTCCTGATGGCACAGCTGCCTCTATCCAGCTATTAATATGCTTGTATAAGGTTTCTGTGAACAATTCCGTGTAGGCAGCAGTGTTCTCACAATTTATGGGGGCTTGAAATTTTGACAGATTATCACTTAATAGTAGGAAGTTAGCCATGGAGTAGTTTCTGAATATTCCAAGGTTAACTGGAGTTACAGGTTCTATTTTTACTTCAAAGGAGACCATTTTGTGGTCTGACCTTACCAGAGAAAACATTACCCTAGGGAGTTTGCAGCACTCACCCACATAAATGAGGACCAGATCCAATATGGTTGCATTGTTGGTGTATTGACAATCTGGTCCAGGAAGTTTGTGTTTACAAAATCCAGGAATCGTTATGCCTGTATGTTGGGTGTCATATATGATTCCCAGTTAATAATGAGGTAATTAAAGTCACTCATGAATATGGTATTGGGTTGGATGGTGAGTGTTTCCAATAAGCTTAAATACATGCTATGGGTTTCCTGGGTCATAGAGGTGGGACCTATAGATTTCAAGGAAGAGGTATTGGATTTTGCCTATGGTCTTTTGAATGTGGAGAAGCTCAAGTGTATTGTCCTGTTTGACTGGCCTTGATGTATATTTATTTATTTTATTTTACATTTGTTTACTTGGAAAGTCTGACTGGACAAAGGTCCTTTTTTCAGCAGAGGCCCAGGGAGAAAAGTTCCAGATACAGGTAATACCATTTACATACTTTTAACATTTGGCAGTTATAGTCACACCACTCACTTTGAAATACATGTATTTATGTATTTATTTATTTATTTATTTATTTATTTATTTATTTACATTTGTTGACCAGGAGTGTCCGACTGGACATAGGTCCATTTTCAGCAGAGGCCGGGGGAGAAAAGCTCCACAGTTAAAATAAACAGACAGTAGTTACACTGGATTACATTGCGATTAACAATTTAACATAGCAATTAATTACAAACATATTTACAGATGAAGAACATAGTACATCAGTAGACAACTAGAATCTTTATCCGTGAAGTACATAACAGACATTAACAAATGTTACAATAAGAAGTTCCTGCTGTATAATAAGTACTAGGCTTATGAGCATCTGAGCTTTATAATCTAGGTAGTTAGTGGGGTGGAAAGAAAGGTAGTGATTGGATGGGGTGGGTGATATTAGAGTGGGATACATGCATACGAGATACATAGAGTTTACATACACATTTAGAAATAATAAGTTTACATAACACATTTAGAGATATATAGAGATTACCAAAGACACTCTGCCTTGATTGAAGTAGCTAAGATTATTTCTGTGATGTATTTAATTTTAGACTTATAACATTTTCTATGAGCTCTTGGTTAAATTTAGATAAATTATTGGTATAGTATGCTGGTTGGGAGGATCTCAAAAGAATGATGTGTTACAAGATGACATACATGATGAGGTGATGGCTTATTGCAAGTAGGACAGAGAAGAGAGAGGAAACAATAGTGGGGATGTGATGTAGTGAGAGAGTTTAATGAAAGTAGGACAGAGAAGGGAGAACATATATTAGTGGGGTTGCAGTGTAGAGATAGAGAGAGAGAGAGTATGTAGTACAGTAGAACGTAGTCAGATAATATTTGGGTGATACAGTAATAGAGCCATGATTGTTGAAGGTGGAGTTGAGGTTAAAAAGGTAATAGGAGTAGACAAGGAAAGTTGGAGGGGGTTAGAACCAGTAGGTGAGTGCCAGAAGAAAGGTAGTTTAGTGGGGTAGCAAGGTGTGGAGAGTGAGGGTATTGGTAATAGAGCAGTAGGCAGAGAAGAAGAGTTAATCAGGGTTGCAACAGCTACAAAGCCATGATTGTTGTAGGTGAGATTTTAAGGACTTCTTGAAGGAGATAATGGAAGTAGTAGATGTGATGTTGGGGGGAAGGTTTTTCCAATGCTTGGCAAAAGTGTTGCTATAGAGGGATATACCTGCAAAATTATTGGGTTTGGTTACTTCTAATAGGCGTTTTTGATTGGATCTTAAGACTCCAGTTTTGGTGCTTAGATGAATAATGTTTTGCAGAGCAGGTATTTTTTCAGGGTAGTAAAGTAGTTTGTGGGTTAGTATAAGTTGATTATAAAGAATGAGATGGGGAAGTTGAAGCCAATTACGTGTTTTGAGGGGAGTGCAGTGGTGTGCACTGTGGGGAGTATTGGTTGCAAATTTTGCAATTTTATTATAACATACTTGCAGCTTGGTATGGTCAGATTTTCTAAGACTGGTGAAGATTGGTGAAGCATACAAAAGAGTGGAGATGAGATGGGTCTGTGCAATAGTGGCTCTGGTGGTGCTACTTAGGAATTGTTTGTTTCTGTATATCCTGGAAAGTTTTTATGTACTTTCTTAATGATATTGGATGTATGTATGTCAAATTGCATGTTGCTGTTTATTTCAACTCCTAGGAGTTTGGTGTTATTAACAAGAGATATGACTGTGCTATTGTTGGAGGTGATACTAAATGTGATGTTATGACAAGAATGCTGTGTGGGTGGAAAGAGAAGAAGCTTAGTTTTATTGGGGTTTAATATTAGTTGTGAATCAGATAGCCATGTTTTGACAGCAAGAAAGGAGGATTGTGTTTGTTGTAGCAGTGTCTGGATGGAGGGGGAAGCACAGGTTAGTGTTGTGTCATCTGCATTTTGGATGACAGAAGCAATAAGGGTGGCAGGATGAAGGTTATTAGTAAGAACAGAAAATAGCACTGGTCCTAGAATGGAACCCTGTGGGATTCTTAGAGAGACTAGTAGAAGAAGGGAGAATTTCTGGTGCCATTTTACTGCCTATTGTTGGCCTGTTAGGTAATTTCCAAACCAAGAAATGGTGGAAGTGCTTAGATTTAATTCGGAGAGAGTCGTGATGATTTTTTAATGATTAACCATGTTGAAAGCCTTGGAAAGGTCTAGGAATATAGCCGAGACGTATTTTCCATTTTTTCCTGTGGTTGTTAACTGTCTGTGTGAATGATATAAGGGCTGTCATAGTGCTATGTGATGGTCTAAAACCATGTTGTGTCTTTGAGAGTAGGTTGTGAGAGATTATAAAAGTCATAATTTGTGTGTGCACACACCTTTCAAGTGTTTTGGAGATGCGTGAGGGTATGGCTATTGGTCGGTAGTTAGTTCTTTAGAGTTGCCTCCCATGTGGAGTGGGGTGATGGAGATTTTCCAAAGGTGAGGGACTAGGGTTTCAGTTATGGAGAGATTAATGAGAATAGTTACAGGATAAGCTATTGCATCAGTGGCAATCTTTAAGAATTTGGCCAGTAGTTTATCTGCGGAAAGAGGTGAGGAGTTTAGCTTGTTGAGCATCTTTTTAATAGTGGAGATAGGGACAGGTTATAGCGATATACAATGTTCAGTAGTGATGTTTTTGGTTGTCATGAGAGTAGTAGAAGGCTTTTGAGAGTTTGCTAGAGCTAGGATGGGATCTGTAAAGAATTTGTTGGACTGAGTTGCTATGTTTGTTGAGCTATCAGTGGTGGAAAGGGCAGAGGCACTGGCTTTACCTGGTTTAAGTATATTCTTGATGGTTGCCCAATTTTTTTAGGATTGGTTTGGTATCTGCTTTGAATGTTAAGCCAGTAGTTTGTTTTCTTTCCTTTAATTATTTTCTTTGTCTTATTCCTAAACTCAAGATATTTTTGTTTATCAGTAGAGGTACCTGTTTTCTTCCAATTTACCCAGGTGCTGTCCCTGTTATGTAGTAGATATCTAGTCTCTGTGGATAACCAGGGGGTATAGTTAGCTTTAATTCTGATGGTTCTTGGGGGTGTTTGATGGTCTAGTATGTTGAAGAATGTTGAGTTAATGTAGGATACAGTGTCATCTAGGGGAAGTGTTTTCAAGGGGTGTCAGCTGCAACTTGCTAGAGCGGCAATAAAATTGTTAAGGTTAAACATTTTTTTGCTATGTATTTGTTTATAATTGGTGGGTTTTGCAAGATGGGTTTGGTTTCTGATAAGGTAGGTTGGTAGGTGGTCACTGAGGCTGTCTGGGGGATCCTAAGTCTTTCTGGTCTGTTTGACAATATCCAATCCACTATAGATTTCCTTTTAGTTGTTTTTTCAACTCTAGTTGGGGTTTGGATAAGTTGTAAAAAACCATGGAGGTTGATATAGTTTGTTAGATTGGAGGAGTTACATGTCAGCCAATCAATATCAAAATCTCCTAGAATTATTGTTTCTTGAGACAGTGAGTTAGGTTTTCCACAGTATCTATGTTGTTGCCCGGTGGAAGGTAGCAGCCTATGAGGTTTATGTTTTTTTAGTATTCATATATAGTTTAATGATTATTACTTCTGCTGTTGTTAATAAAGGTAAAGGAAAATCCACTATGTCAATGTTTAAGTGGTTCTTAAATAGGATGACAACTCCCCTTTATTGCTTGTTCTATCTTTACTAAGTTATATCCAGGGGGATTATTTCATTGGTAGTTGTATCCAGTTTTAGCCATGTTTCAGTAAGGAGGACAATGTCTGGAGAGTAGAGGGAAAGGTGTCTAGTTCTGAGATCTTGTTTGTGATGTTTCTAATGTTTATGTTAAGCAGAAGGAGGTTGGATGTTTTTTGGGGGAGGTGTGAAGTGGTGAGTGGAGTGTTTCATTGCTGGGTGGTTGATGAGGTTGTTAGGGCCAGGGTTGGGATGAACATTTAGATTGAAGGTGATTTGCACTATGCTGTAGAAGATGTTAGTAATATAGAAGTGGTATCTTAAGAATGGTTTGTTGGCATGATGTGCTGGCATTAGAGTGCATGGGATGTGGTGAAGGAGATGTATGTGAAAGAAGGAGAGGTGGCTATGGAGGTTTAAATGTGTTGTTTTTGCATCTATAGTGTTATTAGTGGCATGATGAGGCATTTGTGTGGGATTAGTGTGGTAGTATGATGTAATAGATGTAAGTAGTATATAGGTTAAGATTGTTGACATGTTAAATTCATACATATTTAAGCTGGTTTAAGCTGGAATTAGTTGATATGTATGTTGGTGCTAGTGATAGTATGTAAATTTATACCCTGGGTTGTAAGAAGGTAGTATGGGGTTATATATTTTAATAGTAAGGTTGAGTATGAATTTAGTTATGGACCATTGAGAGGATTAGCTAAAGGTTATATATTATTTGTGTTGGACAAGTAGCAGGGAGTGGTTGAAGTTAATTTAATTGATGGTGACTGTTGATTTGCCCATGAGAGGTGAAGGGCGTGGTTAGAGTGTATAAACCTAAGGAAAGTGGGGTGGGTGGGAATGGGGGTAGGGTAAGAGAACAGAGTGAGCCCGAGTGAAGTGAGGGTGAATGGAGCGGGTTGAGCCATGACTCAAAGCAGACCATGAGAACAAAAAAACAATGAGTAGTACCAGCTATTCAGGTCAGTATATTTACAGTTTAAGTGGTTTGAAGCAGTTTTCAAGCCAGAGTGGTTATATATTATATGTGGTAGCAGTTTAGCCAGGCAAGGGTAAATTTAAATTAAATAGCCCTAAAAATCGTTTAGTGAGGGATTTAACTACTGGAGACAGACAATTCTAGAGGGGAAGGGGAGTGGGTTCCATGGTGTGTGCATCTCTTGCTTTTAGCAGTAGACAACTGGAGGATATTTTTTAAACATCTACACAAAGATAACCTACACTGAGGACTGAGTTTGTGTATGTTAGTTTCTATTACAAGGTACTGGGTCCCAGCAGGTCAGCAATCAAGGACTCTCGTGATAATGTGGGAGAAAAGTCCAGGATGAACACTTTAGGCTGGTGGAGGACACAGTGCAGTATTTAAGGAACTGTTATTAAAAACAGAGACAGAGATAAGGTTATAAGGGTGGATTGTTCAGGGAGGAAAAGAGAAAGACTAAGAAGGTATAGACAGATAAGTGGGGATGGGGGATGTAAAAAAAAGGTTAGTTGCAGATTTTGTAGAGAGGAGGAGGTTTGTGCAGCATTTAGCAATAATTACTATACAACAATATTGGCAAAAGCAAGCAAGTTTTATAAACCAAAAAGATCTAGTTATGACTAAAGATGCATCAGACTAAAATCTGATGTTCAAACTAAAACAGGCTAGTTGAACAGACCAAACTACAGTTGTAACATAGCTATTTGCAGACTAGTAGCAGGCAATAAAAATATTTTTTTACATAAATCAAGACACCTCCACCTTTACTCTCTGTCTGTGTAGTAGCTGTTTTAAATGTGTGGAAGGCATTATAACCTTGCACTGTCAATGTGCTTTCCATGGCTATAAACCATGTATCTGGGACTGCACTGACATCAACATTCTCTAGAGTGATATGAGCTTCTAGGTAGTGGAGTTCTCTGTTTAGACTCCTAGCATTGAGCAGTTTTACTTTTAGATTTTCCTGGCTATGAATTGCTATGTTGGAAGAACTTTCAGTTTGGCATTCCCTAAAAAAGGCACTATGGGGGAAAATAATGCTTTAGCTAATATTTGAAAGCCTAAAGGGGAGAGGTACACACTATCCCTGGCAAAGCAGCATGGTCTGTTGACCATCTCTTTCTATGCTGCCAAATATTGCTCCTCCTTAGAATGACACCAGAAACTAAGTTAATTATTAAAGTCAGTCAATGTTTGTCCATATTGTCGCATCATCCTTGAAGAAGGTAAAATGCTGCTCAATTCTAGGCTCATACCAGCCTTGAACACATATTCTAAGAGCTCCATGAAGTCTCTCTTTATATAGTCTTGGGTGGTACATCTCAGGTCATTTACAACCACATGGACTATGACTGAGTCATACTGGTAGTTGTGGTCCAATAACCTGAGTGCATGTATAATGTGACAGATCCTGGCATCTGATAAGCAACTAATCATAACTTTCTCCTTACTCATCCTAGTGAGATGGTCATCAGTGTGTCTCACAATGTAGTCTCCAATGGCCAGAATGCTGGATTCTTTGGTGGCTTGCCTTATGGGCTTAGAAATAGAGGCTCCATAAGATGTGGTTGTTAACATTGATGTGGGTGTTGTATTTAAAACGTGCATCTGGGGTTGTTTGTTACATGTACTACATCTAGGAGGTCTTTGGGAATTCAGAAGGTTACATTTAAGTACCTCAGCATATGTGGGTCTATGTGTCTGCTTTAAATTGTGTCTGGTGGATGTAGAGTGTGTACTACTGACAACCTTATTAACATTAGGAGTGCTTTTATGTGAGAGCTTTGCCACCAGTGGCATTGTGTCAATACATCTCTCACATACCATATTCATTTGTTTGAGAATTAACTGATTGGCATTAAACATGATGCAATTTCTACATTGCTGGGATACATTTTCTTCTCTTCTGCTTGGTGGACAGTAAATAGTCATTTTCCAGAAATGCTCAGCTGACTCAAATTTTTAATACTTTGCCCTTTTACCACAGTTCTGTCAGGATCAAATCTTTCTGCTGGTATGATTGCACCTTTACTAATACAGGTCTTGGCTGCTTTCCCATGGCCAGATTTGGAAGCATATACTCAGTGTGCCCATTCAATTAACATATCCTGCTGTGAAACACAAGTTTCATTGCTTATTTGTGCTTTCATAAAACAAATGCAGTCTTTTCCTTCCAATTTCTTTAGTACAGCAGAAAATCTCAGGTTTTCTCTTTTGTGTCCTCTAACTATACCTTTTTTGAAATAGCTCTTCTTGAGAAGTTTCATTCTCAGCCAGCTTTTTCATCATTTTGACCTATGATTTTTTTGCATTTTTATCAGTTCATCTGAATAGCTGCTTAAAGCTTCTTCTGTTTTTCCAGCCTTTTATTATTTGAGTTGATATGATCCTTCAATGTTTCATTTGATTTTTTTCTCTAATGTAAGTCATCCCTTGTACCAAAGCTGGGCCTTGAACTGTTTTTGGCTGAACAAAACAATTTTGTATATTATCTGGTCTCACAGAGAAGTGTGTCTTAGTCTTGGACAACTGTTTCAGGACATGTTCTTTAGTGATGATGGAAAGGCTTAAGAGATACAAGGATTGTAGGACTTTTGAGAGTCATGTCAGAAGTGAAAATTGCACTAAATATATCTGCTAGTATTTTGATAATGTCCTCCAGGTCCAAGTAGGTTTTGCCATTTAGTATAGGTTTTATACATTATTGGCTGCTGTTTGTTTTCTAATATAACTAAAGAAAGATTTGTAATTGTCCTTGTCTTCAGATGCCATCCTAAGTTCATGGGCTGCCTTACTAGAACTAATAGACTTATTTCCCTGGACTTGGGTGATGGAAGAGTCTTCAGATCTGTTGTATAGTCTAATGAGTTAATTCCCTTTTACTGTAGATTTTATGTTAGCAGATCACCAAGACGGTTTGTTTTATATTTCACATTTTATTTTCTAGATAGTGATCAATTCTGTATATTTTTACATGGCTATAAAACTCTTTTTTGAATCTATCTGTTGAGATGATGTCTGGAGTGAAACTGCTAAATGTAAATTTCAAGACTTTATCATAGAATATGAGGAGATATCTGTGCTTGATATCTTTGCATTTCAATTTATTGTTTTCAGGAGATTTAGATAGTTTGAGGGAAAGGGTGACTAGCTTACAGTCTGACTTAAATGGAGAGGAAGTTACTAATGAAGTTGTGCATAATAATGATACATTTGCAAGTGCAAGATCAAAAATATTTTGTCCCCTAGTTAGCTAGTAACAATCTGGTCCACTGAGTTTATATATAATGCATCGAAAAACTTTTGTGCATATCCTTTGTTGAAGGTATAGATACTCCAGTCCACTGATGGATAATTAAAGTGTCTCAGAATGATGGAGTTCTTATTTATGGGTATTTCATCCTTGACATTCAGGAACCTAACATGAAGTTCTATGGTCAAGGAAAATGTTCTGTAAAAGGCAATACAATGATAGTTGATTTTATTGAGTGAGATTTTGAGTTTAATTGTTTTTTAGTCCTAACAATTGTTGCTTACCAACCATGTCCCTAGAAAACTTAGATGTTTTCAATCATGACACCCAGAAAAGTATCTAATAATTTCAATCAAATGTATAGAGCCAAGCCTAATCATCAGTGAGACCAACAATTAGTAGAATATTTCACAGAATATGCCACTATATCCAAAACAAACACACCAGATACAGTTCTCAACCTCTGTCAATTTTACAAAAATAATAATACTGCAGAATTAGCAATATGTTTCACAGGCTATGCCACTATATCCAAAATACATACAACAGATACCGTTCTCAACCTCGCCCATTTTACAAAATAATAATACATCCATACATAGCCCATCTGTAACATATATGGAAACATGAAGCAGGGCAATCTTCTCCTTGTAATCACACAGCATACCCATTTTTTTAGAACATTGTTTAATCTGATGGGGAATCTTGAACAACTGTATTACATCCAAAGATATATAAAATTTACTCTAACTTTTTAACATATTAAGAGACATTATAGACACATGATGCATCAGATATAGTCTATATGCAAAGTATAAACATTTGAAAAACATTTACTGTAAAAATAATGAATATGAAATACTAAACTCTAATTTACCTGTTGGCTCATGAAAGCATCTGTCTCTAAGAGAAGAGTTGCTTTATTTAATAGAAGTAGTTAGATATATTAAGATCAATGAAAAAAAATAGACTGAAGATGATCAATAAAACCCAAAAAGTCAGAAATTTGATAAAACAAATGAACACAGTAATTAGGACTGACATAGAGATCCATGTGATATAACAGAAGTAAACGGGATATATTACTGTGCAGCTAAATTAATAACAAATAAAATTTTACCACAAGAACACAGGGTAGTAAGGGAAAGGAAGGGGAGAAATTGAATACCATCATGGAAGTATCAAATAGAGAAAACTATAAAGCAATTAAGACAAGAAGTGTCACTGTTAGAAAAGTATAGGAGAGGGACACATCAACAAAAATACACAGAAATACAGACATGATAAAAGCAATGTACAGTATTATAACTGATCAGGATGTATCATGCACTATCACAAATAATACATTAAAAATATCAGCACAGGCAGAAAAACTTAGAAGATACATCGATAAATATAAAGCAAAAGTACAAAATAAGCAATTTATTGATGACCCAAACAAGTTTTATAGAGAAATGGGAAACAAGGTAAAAGAAAATGAAAGACCACCAAAAAAAGAAGAAATAGATACATTTTGGAGAAGTGTTTATGAAGGTCCAGTGGAACAATGAAATACGCTAAATAGATAGAAGAAGTAAAAGAAAGTCTAAGAAGTTCAATGGTGTAGGATATGAAATGGGATGAAATAACAGCCAGAGAGATTGAAACAAAGTTAAGAAAAACCTCTAATTGAAGAAAACCAGGCCCAGATGCAGTACCTAATATCTGGTTAAAAGTATTAACATCTTTGCATGAAGATTTAGCCATGAGTAAGAATTATTTATATGGGTACCCTGAACAGACACCAACCTGGCTAACAACAGGAAAACCAATGCTCCTACTTAAGAGTGAACCTGCAAGCTATCCTAAAACATATAGACCGATAACTTGCCTTTCAACTATGTATAAACTATATACTGGAATTTATGCTGACAGACTTTATAGTCATTTAGAAGAAAACTCAATCATGGCAGTAGAACAAAAGGGCAATAAAAGAAAGTCATATAGAACCAGTGACTACCTGTTGCTAAATAAAGTTATAATGGAGAACTGTAAAAAGGGGACAAATCTAAATATGACATGGACTTACTACAAAAAAGTATTTGATAGTATTCCACATTCATGGAAAAAAAGTGATTAAAAATGTATAAGATACATCCTACACTGATCAACTACATTTCATAGTTTCATAGTTTCATAGTATAGTACTAGGCTATCTGCCCTGGGGCATTTGTAAGCCTAGCCATAGTGATGTGGCTTTTGCCACCCCATGAAATGGTACAAAAATGTACAGAATAAATCTAGAATACTGTGCCTCTGTCTAGTAGTGACACAATGAAGGTCCCCTTATATAATAGAATTAGTTTACTGTGCCCCTGTCTAGCAGTGACACAGATGTTACCCCTGGGGTAAACTTTCAATCTCCCATCCACTCATCAAGATTTCTCTTGAAGAGAGTCAGTGAGGGGCTCTGCCTAATACGAACTGGGATCCTGTTCCAAAGCATGGGAAGCCTCTGGGTTATGAATCTATCCCTCCAGCATGTCCTATTCATACTTGTGCTGAGGTTTAAGTCTTTAGCTCTCGTGGTCCTGATGGAATTGGATTTTTTGAGGTGGAGCATGTCCATCAAATCCTGATTGGACATGGCCTTGTACGTCAGGCAGAGATCACCTCTGAGCAGGCGGTATGCTACTGAATAGAGCTGAAGTTTCTTTAGTCTGGCGGAATAAGACATATGTTTGAAATCCTTGATCCTTTTGGTGAGGTACTTTTGTGGTCTCTCCAGCTGTTGCAAGTGCCGGGTGAGGTACATACCACACGGGGCATTGTACTCAATCATGGGTCTGATGAGGGAGGAATATAGGGGTACAATGACATCCTTGGATCTGGATGTGAATCCCTTCATGATGAGGTGTGCAAGGTAGAATGCTTTTCTAACCACTTTGGCAACGTGGGTGTCAAATGAGAGGTCGCTGTCTACTTGGGTCCCTAGGTCTCTGATTACTTTTTCCGTACTCAGTGGGTTGCTGTCTATGTGATAATTTGTGGGTACTTTGTTTTTCCAAAGGGATGACTATACATTTTTGGCATTTAGTTTAAGGCCGTGACTGGCACCAGTTGTCCGTTTCAGTGAGGCCTTTTGTAGGATGTGTGTGTCTGCTGGTGTATCGACTATGGCACCTAGTTTGCAGTCATCTGCGAACTTTGTCAGCCACAGCCCTCCTATGTTTGCTTTAACATCTGAGAAATAAATGCCGAACAAGAGGGGTCCCAGGACAGATCCCTGTGGGACACCACTTGTGACTGGCTTTGAGTCTGACATTGCTCCAGCGATTTTAACTTTATGGGTTCTGTCCTTTAGCCAGTTTGCAACCCATCTAGTGACATAAGGGTTTACTTTTAAGCTGTTTAGCTTATCTATGATGCCTGAGTGGGGTATTGTGTCGAAGGCCTTAGCCAAGTCCAGGTATGCTGTATGGACTGCTTTGCCCTCATCAATGGCTCTAGTGACTGTTTCGAAAAAGTCAACCAGGTTTAAAAGGCAGGATCTGCCCTTCACAAAGCCGAACTGGGTGGGGTCAAGTATCTGTAGGTCCCCTATGCCTCTGTTTATGAGTTCCATAATGATTCTTTCCATAGCTTTGCAGACCAGGCTAGTTAATCTTATGGGGTGGTAGTTTCCAGGGTCTGTAGAGGCACCCCCCTTGTGGAGTGGGACCACTGTTGCTGTGCGCCAGTGTACAGGTACATATCCAGTAAGGCTAAGGTTAAATAGCATTTTATGTGTGGGTTTAGCTCCTCTTGGAGTTCACGTAACACCCGGGATACCATCAGGTCCCATTGATGCTGTGTTTTTTGCTTTGTTTAGGGCGGTTCTCACTTGGACATCTGAGACGACAAGGAGATTACATTCAGCTGGGATAAGTATTTCTTCTTTTGGGGGTGAAGGAGGCGAGAAATTTGCACTGAACCTGTCAGCCAGAATATTAGCAATATCTGTGGGTTCAGTGTATTTTTTGTTGTGAACCAACTCTGAGCATATCTGAGGGTTTCCGCCCAGGTTTCTAACATAGCTGAAGAAGGCTTTGTGGTTATCTTTAGTGTCCTTAGCAATTTTTCTCTCAAAGTTGGCCTTGGATGTTTTTATGAGAGAACGTAGTTTTCTGCTAATGTTGATCAGAGACGTCTTCCCTTCATGGGATTTCGCTCTGACGTGCAGTAGCTTCCTTCTTTTGTTATACAATTTGTTTATGGCTGAGGTCCACCAGACAGGACGCTTACATTTGGTGGAGAGGGACTTGGATTTGTTTGGGATTGCATGATCCATGCATTCTTGGATATGTCCATAGAAAGCATTTGTGAAGGATTCGGCATTGCGGGATGTGGTATCCACTGGTATCAGACCATGAAACAGTGTCCAACCACTTTGCAATTAAGCCATGATAAAGGGCAAATTATTATTCCAGGGATAAAAATCCAAAAGTGTATATTTCAGGGTGACTCCTTGTCACCTCTGCTATTTTGTCTTCCCCTTAACCCATTATGCTATCTTTTTAATAGATTAGGACATGGCTATAATTTGGCTCCTAGAAAACAACAAAGTGTGAAGAATTCTCATCTTTTCTTTACCAATGATTTAAAACTGTATAGCACATCAGATGAGGAACTGAAAGCACAACTGCAAGTAGTCAATACTTTTTCAGATGCTATAAGAATGTCATTTGGTCTTGATAAGTGTGCAAAAGCAACCTTTAAAGCAGGAAAACTGCAGCAGCAAGAAAATGTCAGTTTGGGAAAAGAATGTTATATAAAAGAACTTGAAAAACGAAGGAGTGTATACATATTTGGGAATTGATGAAGGATCAACAAAAAAACATGAACAAATGCGAATAAATCTTAGAAACATTTTAGAAGACTTAAGTTAATCCTGAAAATAATGCTGATATCTAGAAACAAAATTCAAGCAATAAACCAATTGACTATTCCCATAAAGAATAAGGTGCCCACTGAATATCTCAACTAACATCCAAACCAAAGGGTAGAAAGGACACACAGATAGACCATTCAGTAAAAACTGGAGGAAAAACTCAGCCAAGCTAGAGTGTCCACTGTGTGAAACCTTAAACTTCTTGTAACGAAGGCACATGGGATATATGCAAATGACCTCTTAAGGACGCCAAGTATTGCAGCTACATAGCTTCTGAATGTCCATGACTTTTTAATTTTTAAGTCTTTATGGTAACATTCAGGCCAACAAAACCAAACCCCTCTAGCTGTGGACATGCAGGTTTGGGCATTTCTATAGGAGGCTTCAGGTATCACACAAGAAGAAATCTAGCTTGGCTGAGTTTTTCTTACAGTTTTTACTGAACGGTTTGTCTTAGCATCCTTTTCACACACGTATTTTTATACTATTTAAAAATAGCAAGTAGGTGGTAGCTCAACAACAGCACCAAAAGAATAAACCAATAGCATGCTTTGCTATAGTGAGATGTGTCAGCACACCAGCCACTTATAAAACATACAGTAGTTAAACTCATATTATATACAACGGAGTTTACAAAGTTAAATGCCTAAATATAAAACACTAGTCTAAACAGTATGTCCCTAACTGATTCCAGGTTTCTTGCTCTTGCTCTTTGTTTTAACTAGCACCTTATAATTTTCAGTCCTCTTTGTTGGGCATTCAGCATTCTTTCCTTTTGCACTGCTAGTGTCTGCACTATCCTGTCTGAGACCTGACTGGTGGGGATACTGAATCTCTTAGAAACAGGGACCTCTTCAAGGAAAGGTTGTCTTGCTGATGACTTCCACAGTTGATTTCTATCCTCTTCTGACTGTATCTTCAAATGTTTGCTATATTAGGACTGGATATATGTTAGCAGCAAAAGGTACAAAAGTGAATTTGTCCATTCCCAATATTTTCAAAGAGGTCTATGCTGTCTGAGGGTTGGGCCTAGGTGGACAGAATCACCATTCTGCAGTATTATTTGACACAGTAACATCTTTAAAAACTCTGAGAGAGGCTTTGGGTGACTGAACACATAATTGTTTTCTTTATACTTAAGCTCCACAAATCAAGAAAGGGTGACCTTCTTTAGAGTCCCTAAGGCACACTTCTTTTACTGCCAAATTCAGCAACTTAAACATCATTTGTCACAGGAGGCCATCTTTTTACCTTGGAGGTTTCACTGCTGTGTCCTTTCAGTCATGATAAGACTATGCAAGGCTTAGATTAAGGGCTTTAAGCAAATGGTCCTCAAGGAAAACACACTTACCTCCTCTTTCTGTGTTATCTTGTACACCTCTCGTGCAGATTGATACTTTTTTGTGTATTCTTCTATCTATTCTAGCATCTGTTATATTCCTGTAGTTTCTCACCATGAAAGTAAAGTACAGATGTGCTTTCCTACAATTTTACAGTTTGAATGCATACAGGCATCTCAAGGAATGCAGTCTTTGCCACACCTGATTCCAGTGCAAGCTGGTGTAAAGCTGATCTTGCTTAATAGCAGCTGTGTCCTCTAACTCTTTAACCACAAGACTAATATGCTTATCCAGTTTAGTTAACAGACTTTGGTACTAGGGTGGTCCTGATAGCCCACCCACCTCACTCAGTTCAGTCATGTTTACCAAAGAAGTTACCAAGTCACTAAAGAATCATAAGCCATGGTTTCAGCTTACTCCCACTTGTATCGCTGTACTTAAGCATTGTCAGAATGAGTTAATTAAATGATATAGCGCATTAGAGTACATATGTAACATTACTTATTGTAAACTTAGGGTTATGGGGAAACTGATGTCGACACCATTAGGCTACTTATACCCCCAACCATACTACAAGCTTTCATGAAAATTCTCACCCATAACAGATAAGCAGTGTGTATGAACAAAATACTTAGGGTATAACCATGTTACACAATTTCTATAATTGGCATTGACCTCTGTATAGCACGGAAAACAGATAAGTATTTTTCACAGATAGTTACATACTTACACAATTATCAAAACCCATTTGAACACATAAATAACATTTATTTTTATTTACACTCTGTTGAGTGTTTTATTCCCACGAGGCTAACAGCCTCGGATATTGAAAGCCCCATGGTGGAATTCACAATGCATAGAGGAAATTTTGTCAGTGCACTCATGAATTTCCTCTACTCTTTTTGATAAGTTCCATGAGATCTTTTACATCCACCTTCTAACATATTTGGATATTTAGTTTAACAGAAATGACTGCAGTTGCTTTGCATGCAGTCAGTTCATTCGACGAATTCAAAAGCAAACAAAAAGTCACTACAGGCTCAGTAAAAGTGACAGTTAAAAATGACTGCTTCATACAAACTCAATAGAGGCAATGAAACCGCCACAAAAGCAGTGCCGTTCTGCGGCCCACATAAGCAAATAAATCTTAAGGCCTGTCATATCAGCAAATGAATGTCGTATAATTACCTTTGGATTCAGTGTGTATTCCCCAACTTTCAGACTTGGCAAAATCTTAAACTTCCATTCCCCACTTCACATAGCTTTACGAACCTTATTTTCCTAAAGCGCACCAACTATGGATCATGTAACAACAGTTCAGTCTTCTTCTTGTTCATGCTCTTACTCACAATCATCTTACAATTCAAGCATTTCAGGACAGTCATTACCTTTGTATCCTGGCTCCACTTCTGACAATTCCTTGCTTACATAATCCAATTAGCAAGGCAATCCCTGTGGGATATCCATCACCTCTTGAGCAAAGGTAAACAGTTGCATCTCCATAGTGAAAAGCATCTTAAAATACACCGGGAGTGCTAACTTACATCAGAGTCTCTGCTATTGACACTCCTTTCTAACCTCTAAAATATGTCTTTTTCATGCAGAGTTGTCTTTGAAAAATCATGATTCACCATTACTACCCTTTCTTCATCTGTGATCCTTTTACCTAGTTCCTGGAATTGTGATAAAACTTGCTCTTTTTCATACCAAGTCACAAGCTGTACCAGACTCACTCCTGATCAACCATAAGATCTGTTAGACACCTAGAATGGCATGCACAGGCCTTTTCTGTTCCAACAATCTCATAGAAAACACTGTAGATTGTACCATTTTGTTTTTCACAAAATCAAGACAGTTAAAACCTTTTTCTCCTTCCCAAACTCTACTTAATTAATTTATTTACTTATTTAATGACATTTGTTTACCAGGAATGTCTGACTGGGTATAGGTGCTCTTTTTCAGTGTTGGCCCGAGGACAAAGTTTAAAATACTGTTTTCAGTGAACGCACAGCATAATAGTCATAATAAAATTTGTACTGATATTCACAAACATTAAATTTACAAACCTTGTACAGAGACTTTATAGATAGGAGTGATACATAAGATAGACATGAATAATTTAAGAAATACAATAGAATGAGGTATTAGAGGAGATAATCAAGTCTGACTGTTAATAGAGTAGTAGTGATGGAAAAGTCATTTGGTTGTGCTAATTAGAAGTAGGTATAGTAGTTTAAGAACAATAAAGTGAGGTACTAGAATTAATTGCAAAGTGTGCTTCTTGCATTATCATTTCCCTAACACTTTATAATTATGTCCTCACTGTATTCTTTGTTCCTGTAATTTCCTTGTGTAATGTTACTATTTACATTTGTTTTGCTTACCATATTCTTTCCCCAGTGTTATACCCAACTGTAGCAATGCATGGCCCAAGATATATTTGACTCTACTGACCACTCTGCTTACATTATTAGATCCCCTTTAAAAATGAGAAAGTAATCAAGTTTGATGCCTTGAATTTCTTCATTCCTGAAGTGCATCCTATCTGGTAATTATGTAAATATCTCTCTCTTTTTAGTCTATTTCTTCCAGTTGTTGTTGCCTAACTTTAGGGTGGTATTCATTTTTCACACATAATCAGTCTAAATGTGCATCTGGTACCAAGATAAAGTCATTTCTTACAGCATCTATTCAGAATAAATTGTTGTGGTTTACACATTCCCCCGGATTCTGCAAGCCTTGCATGGCATGCAGGATTAGTACAGGAGCTCCAGCAGGCAATATGCCTGCCGTGTGATCCAGGAATAGCCTGTAGGGGTGTGCATGAGTGCTCCTGCACTAATCCTGCATGGACTCAGCCCCTGCATGCAAACTACCCCATTTGCAGGAGAAATCCATGCAAATGAAGTCAATTTGCAATCCAGGAAGCTGGAAACCGGCCGTGCAGGACTAGTGTAATCTGCAGAAATGTACTCCACCAGTAACGGAGTACATTTCTGCAAATTCCAAAACTGAGCCATGTCAGCTCAAAATAAAGGGTGCATACTATCTAGGAAGCATGCCAATGGCCAAGTATAAGGCCATTGGCATTGAAAACAATTGAAAAAATAAAAAAAATCATCTCTTATTTTTTTTAGCCCATCTTGGCTGTTTAAGCTTAGGGCAGCAGCTTGCAAACGGGATCAGGGAAAGTAAGAAAATAAACCTAAAATAAGCATTCTAACTAAATTCACTATTCTGCCATTATTGTCAATGGCAGGCAGAAGACAACATGGCCAGTGAGTAGTGGTTGCTAAGGGGGGAGGCCCAGTGTGAGACATGTAACTATGCATTAGCAGGCAATCCTATGCAAAAGAGGGGAATGATAGTGAATCCCAGATTTCCCCAGCATGCTAGTCAGCTCACAACAGTGTAAGAGCAGGAATAGCTTGATGCAAGCCTAGGAGTTAGCTAACATCATGGGGGGGGGGGGTGTCAGGCATACTGTAAGTGGATTGGAGCTTTGTGGCTCAGTTTTGCACCTAGCTTAGCACAGCTAGGCAAGAGGGTGTGTCTGCGTCTGCCTAGGAACCCTTTACATTGCCTAAGCGGGTGTGCGCACCACGCACTGGGTTTTAAAGAAAAAAAAGTAAACTAGGAAATAGCAGCTCTGTGCACATCTGAGCACTGTGTTTGCACGGCACACCCCTGGGCATAAACCGGAAGGCAATGGGAAGGGAAAACAGTAGTAGGAAGTTAATCAAGGAGAACTAGCATAGCTGGCAGGTGAAATGTATCAGAATCAGCCAGGTACACATGCAGCAGACCAGCCCAGCCCAGAGCACTACTATAAACTATGCAAACACCTTTCCCTGTGGTTTTTCCCATACTCTACACCACCGGTGTATACAAGTGGGGAACTTTTAACAAGCAAAACTACAAAATGATAGGGGCTGCAGCAGGCATCATACAATAACATGTGCAAGAGGCTGAGGGTGGTGAGGATGTGAATGCAGTCAACCAACCCACAGGGTGTACAGACCCAGTGTAACCTGCCAGGGGCTACATGAGCTGGAGATAGTGGAGCACTATAGGGTGGACAGGGATCTCCTACAGCAAATTGTTGAGCTGTGCCGGCCATGCCTGACACACAGAACTGACAGAGGGGAACCCACCCCAGTGGATACCAAGGTACGTGTAGGCCTAGGAATACCAGCCACAGGAACCTCCCAACTGGGGATATCATGGGGATCTCACAGGCATCAGTATCCAGAGTATTCCACCAGTTCCTAGATGCCCTGTCAGTACATGCCAGTGAGCACGTATATTTCCTCAAAACCCGTGAGGTGGGGTCTATATTAGAACACTGAACATTCAAAATTTTGAGTGTTCTAATATCAACCCATTTTCAGCTGAAAATATCGAAGAAACAGAAAACCAAATTTTTTACTAGGGAAGAAATTCAGTTTCCCATTTCTGTTGCTTCAGTATTTTCAGCACTGTGGTGGAAAGTTACTGGTCAGGGTCAGGTAAGTGTGCGATTGTGTGGACATGAGGGTTAGGGTGGGTTAGGTGAATTAGGGTTAGGGCGCGGGTCAGGTAAGTGTGCAATTGTGTGGACATGAGGGATAGAGTGGGGTAGGTGAGTTAGGGTTAGGGTACTGTTGAGGTGACTGTGCGATAGTGACGGACCTTACGGTTAGGGTTTGGGTTAAGGTAAGTGGATAGTTAGTGGTGTATGTATAGTTTAGTGTAGGGTTAGGTGTAAGAGTTTAGATGTATTTGTGTGGATTGCTGTTTGTTTGGTGTGCTTGTGTTGTGTGTATGTGTTTTGGAACAGCAAATTTTTTCCCTAGGAAAAAATTCGCTGTTCTGAATGTTCGATGTTTTAAATTTTCAATTCATAGGGTTCGATATTAGAACACTTGAAATTTTGAATGTTCGGTGTTCTAATATACACCCGCGAGGTGCTGGCCAGCAATACATGTCTCTTCTACTAAATAGCAGAATACCCTGAGGTAGTGGGTGCTATAGACTGCACACACATATGCATCAAATCACTATCTGGTGAGCAGGGTAGGGTCTACATCAACCACAACAGCTTCCCCTCCATCAACTGCCAGGTTGTGTGTGATGCCCAGGGCATTATAATGAATGTGTGTGCTGGCTGCCCTGGAAGCTATCAGAATTCCCACATCTGGCATCTGATGTAGCTGTACCAGAGATTTGCCAATGGGGACATCCCTTATGGTCACCTAGTGGGGGATACTGCTTACGCACTGAAGCCGTGGCTGATGACACCCATCAGAAATGCACACACACCCAAACAAGAATGCTATAATGAGGCACACACACAGACCACACATATAATAGAGCATGTGTTTGGGATGCTCATGTCATGGTTCCATTGCCTGAACACATCCGGTGGAGCCTTGCCGTACTTACCAGCTACAAGTACTCACATTTTTATGGTATGTGCCATGCTACACAATATGATCCTTTGGAAACAGCTGCAGCAGGAACAGCACGGGGCAGGGCCACACAGCCCCCCACCAATGCCAAGGCCTGCACAGGCACAGAGTGACTCAGAGGAGGAACAATCTGAGCCTGCCCCAGTAGGTAGATGGAGGCATGCCCAGTATGCCCTGGCCTTGGAAAAGAGGCAATCCATAGCACATACACTGACACAGTAGGGACCCAGGGAATGACACCTCTCTCTGACTCGCACATACAGTAAAAGGGATGCCAAACATGACACTACCTGTGCTCAACCATGCGCATCTGACATAGGCAACCCTCCAGCACCATCTTCAATACTGGCACACCCACAAGGTAAGTCAATCAACCTACCAATTGCCAAATGGAGTAGAAAGTGTCATTACCTGTATCTATGGTATGATGTCAGCATGCAAGGGAATTGGCTGGCTGAATGGTATGCCAGCAGATAGTAGACACCCATAGTGGCGCCATAACATATGTAACAAATACTGGAGTCACCACAGTAGCCAGTACTACACAGGGTGTCAAAACCCACTGCAGGAAATGTGGGGCCGTCATGTGTGTCCACATGACTCACACATGCCAGTCAGGGAGGTTCACATGCCCAACAACAGTCTCAGCCAGCAGGACAGGTGTAGACAAACACAAACAGAGGCTGTATTATGGCCTCTGAATGATGACTATGAGTACCCCCCCCCCAGGCCTACCCAGACAGACTACAGCAGGACAAGTAGTGGGATGTTAGTTCTGAAGGGTAGGAAGTCAGACACTAATATGTAGGTCAACCAAAGCTAAGACCTGTAGTAAACTGATATGCCTCTAGTCAGCATGGTAGGTTAGAATACAGAATGAAATGGAGTACCTGACATACCAGTACAGTCATAGCAAATGTGTACAAGTCCAGGTGTGCCCCCCAATCCTATATAGACATGTATGTATAAACAGTCAGGTGTGCTCCCCCAGTCATGTAGAAATGTAGAAACAGTCCAGTGTGCCCCCCCCAATCTTGCATAGAAATGTAGCAACAGCCATGTGTGCCCCCCCAATCATGTGTAGAAATGTAGTAACAGTCAGGTGTGCCCCCCAATCCTGTGTAGAAATGTAGAAACAGTCAGGTGTGTCCTCCCACAATCCTATGTAGAAATGTAGAAACAGTCAGGTGTGCCCGCCCACTCTTATGTAGACACGTATAAACAGTTAGGTGTGCCCCCCAATCATGTGTAGAAATGTAGTAACAGTCAGGTGTGTCCCCCCCAATCCTGTGTAGAAATGTAGTAACAGTCAAGTGTGCCCCCCAATCCTGTGTAGAAATGTAGGAACGGTCAGGTGTGTCCCTTCCCCCAACCCAGTGTAGAAATGTAGAAATAGTCAGGTGTGCTCCCCTCAACCCTAATTAGAAATGTAGTAACAGTCCGGTGTGCCCCCCAAACCTATTTAGAAATGTAGTAATGGTCTGGTGTGCCCCCAATCCGATGTATACATGTTGTAACAATCAGGTGTGCCCCCCACAATCCTATGTAGAAATGTAGTAACATGTATGTGTAGGTATAATACCAGTGGAGCACATATGCACAGAGGTGGCCAAGGTAGCAGGATAGGTTGTAGCATCTGCACAATATACAGGTATGTGTGTGTTAGGTCAGTGTGTGTTTCATACTGTGTGAGAGTGGTCATTATGCATGCATGTTGAGGTAAGACCTGGCGGCCATTCCCCACTACTGCTGATGACAGGGACAAGTCCTCACAACTGCAGTGCCAAACACAATACCCACCAGTATAACACAAGCATGCAGTAAGCCACTGTAAATGTATGGTGGCAATATGTGTCACCATCTGAAAGACTGACATGGCATGGCTGTTGGGCTAGATATACAAGCAGTACACACGGGAAAGTACACCAGACATACAGTATATATTGTGTCACTCTGAAATGGAGACAGCCTTGGAGCAGTACATACAGGTATGCATCACATTATCTGGTCCTGTAGTAGGGGGATACTGGTGTTGTCTGCCCAAACACTCGCAGATCACAAAGGAGGTAGTACTGATGTACTGGGAAACAGCTGATGCACCTGCACATGCAAGCATAACTGGAATGTCCAATGCATATCTGTGTGTCAGATACAAGTAGTGTCCATAGCACACATGCACCCAGTTCATGCAAACACCACCCACAGGTACGTCTCTGGTTGTACCCCTGCTGTGGGGAATGGGTACAATATGACCCCACCTGTATATGGCAATAGCGATAGAATGCAGCATGCAGTGCAGGTGTCCCATGCAGGTGCGTCGCTAGCTGTAGGTAGCACCCTGCCAACATCCACACCACCTAATCAAGACTGATAGAAGGTATTGGCATGAACACCTAGCACACCTACTCTGTCACCCCAGGGGAATATACTGTATGGTGGTCTGAGACTGTCGGACTGACAGAATGCAACAGCCTGCCACATCTGGCCTTCAACAACACCTAATGGCCCACAGGCCTCTGCCAAGGGCCTGTGTCTCACATGTACTGCTAATGCATGCTATCTCATGGACATCCAAACAACAACACAACACACACCACATAAGCCATATCCAAGGCCATATGGATAAACCACAGTAATATATCCACTATGTCCCACTGCATGAGCTGTGACCAACACCAACACACAGCTATTATGGGGAGATAACCATAGGGAAAGTATCAGAGAATGTATGCATAATGTAAGGAAGAGGATAGAATAACAGAGGGGGGAGCATGGGCAGCATGGAATGTGCAAGGTCGGACACAAAGCTGTGTGCACACACTATCCCTGGCTGTAAACACATAAATGAGTGGCTACATACCTGCCCATACACCACAATAGGGGTAATGTCCTAACTCATGGTCCCTGCCTCTGGTTAACCTGTGCAAATCTGTACAGCTGTGAGGTATTGCCATAGCAATATAAAACCATACTGTCATGTTGATGGATGTACAAGTATGGGATCCTCTGCCAGGACTGTACCAAGGTGCTGAACCAGATACACAGACCCAACAGCAAGTGTCTGTAGCTCCCCCTCCATGATGGAATAACCTACCATGAATATGTAGACATCTGTCCACAATACCACACACAGCTGCAGTCACCCTTGTCCCCCAAGACATCACTGTGAGCAGGAATGTCCACCTGACAGTACATGAGGACAAAAAACATCACAGTGTATAACAGTACACATGTCTGAATATCTCTGCTAACAGCAGTACCATGTAGCTGAAACAGCACAGACACAATCACCTACAGTACACACTATCCCCTGCATACTTTGTCCCCATATTGCCAAATGATCGACGGATAACCTGCAGAAACAGTTTTCTACTTGTAGGTGTACAACACAAAGGTCTGCACTGGAGTACAAACTACCTGGAATCAATCCACACATTCAGTACAGGATGGCATACTGGGCATGCTCACACACTTAGAGAAATGAAGGCAATGTCAGGCAACAGCATACTGAAAGGTCATATACTGGGCATGCTCACACACTTAAACAAAAGAAGCCCATGTCTGCAAACAACAGTGGATCAGACATATCTGGCAGTTGCTGATGTTAGTGCAGACTCCTCAGTATGCACCACTCATGCTTTGCACACACAGTAGATAGGAATACAGACATATATCCAAGGACAACACATTATAATAAGCCAAAAGTAGACATACATAGATGTGTGGAAGAGAGTGACTGTGATAAGGAGCCATTCATTTTGAGGCCTGTCCCTCCCAGCACACAGCCAAATGGCTACAAACACATGAGGTTTAGATGTCACTCACTGTAGATACTAGCCACTGGTATCTGTCAGCATTACAGATTATGTGGTTCAAGTGCTAGCTGTGCAATATGACTGTACAAGGAAGTAGTCATCTCGCAGCTGTATACACATACCTGTGGAATATAACCTTGCATGTGCCTGCATGTGGTGTGTCAGCCTCTAGATGAATGGGTTATGGCCCATGCACACACACTGCCCTCCTCATAGCCTTACTATGACAAGGCTGCTGAGGTCATCCACTTTGAAATACACCTTTGGGAAAATTGTAGACCAGTAATCTCCATGGCATGTCCTATAACTGTGTACTGCTGTAGTGTGGTAAAATAGTTAGGTAGGAGTGTGAATCCCAGACTTTGCAACTATGTGTGCGTGTCTGTGTAGAAAGTAATGCTTTTTAGGCTAGTCACACTCAGTACAATTCAAATTCCCTACTTTGGCAATGCTACTGATGTCATTCACTGTGCAATGCACCTTTCGGAGAGCTATAGCCCCGTAATCTCCATGGCATGTCCTATAACTGGGTACTGCTGTAGTGTGACCAAATTGTAAGGTAGGAGTTCTAATCCCAGACCTGGCAACTGTGTGCATCTGTGTAGAGAGTAATGCTTTTTAGGTTAGTCACACTCTCAACACTTCAAATACCCTACTCTGGTAAGGCTGCTGATGTCATTCACTATGAAATACACCTTTGTGGAAGGAGTATTCCAGTAATCCCTGTGGTGAGTCCTATAACTGCTTCATGCTGTAGTGTGATATAGAACTCTGGTAGGGGTTCTATTCCCACACATGGCAGTTGTGGATATTTTGTGTGTGTTTCTATGTCTGTGTAGGGAGCAATGCATTTTAGGCTAGTCACACTCACTACAATTCAAATGCACTACTTTGGAAATCCTGCTGATGTCATTCACTGTGAAATACACCTTTGGGGAAGGAGTACTCCAGTATTTACCGTGGCATGTCCTATAACTGCGTAGTGCTGTAGTGTCATAAACTAGTTAGGTATAAGTTCTAATCCCAGACATGACAGCTGTGTCTGTGTGTGTGTCTGTGTTTGTAATTCAGATCCTGTGTGGAGGTGGTTGTGAGTGTGTAACAAGTGGACTCAATGTGTAGCAGGTTTTGCTAATTTCTTATATGGTGGCCCTAGTATATATCACAATGTCCGCCATACAGGGATAACAGGTGTGAAATATCCGAGAGGCTGGGATGCAAATCCATACCCCTACATGTGACATCAAGGACAGGCGAACAATGTCAGCAACCCTAGTATTACCCAGAGAACACTCTCAACCAAACACACACAAACACACACACACACACATACACACTTGCCTAGGCAACAGCCACTATGTTGGTAGTACCCTGTATATTGCCCACTGATAGTAACTATGATGTGATTGAAGTGGGCTACAGTGGGCATGGTACCCCATCCATCAGTCCAATAGGCACATACACACTGACAGTGCACCTTCCCCATGTTTCCCACTGGACACCTGCAACACCTGTGGTGCCATCAAATGGGACCCACAAAGGACATACCATGCCTGAAAAACATGCCCTGTATGGACAGATGCCACTAATACCAGGGAATACCGGTATCATGCTATCAATGTAGGTGCAGGGTAAACTGCTGTCCATTAACAGCTCCCACCAAATGAGGCTAGGACTGGCATATCTGATGATAAGAATCTGTGTACAAAACATGGGCCAGACACCCCAGGTACAGTTCCACATGTCACTGTACATGCATGTGGGAGGTGTGCACATCCCAGACACCATCCATGTCATGGGCTAAGGAACACATACATGGCAAGCAATGCACAGCATTGACCACACACAATAGTCACCCAGGTGCCTGGATGGTGAATACAATACCCACCTGTGTGGGCAAATCCAGAAACTACACCTCTGAGCCACAATGTAGACCATTGTCATGTGGCCTGATGCCAAGGTATACCCATCACCTAGCCTTGTTTAGCCAACTGGCACAGTCGAACATTGCACACCCATGAAACAATGCACCCATGCATGTCAGTACTGGCACCGTGTGTGTGCGTGTGTGTGTGTGTGTGTGTGTGTGTGTGTGTGTGTGTGTGTGTGTGTGTGTGTGTGTGTGTGTGTGTGTGTGTGTTGTATGATTTGTATGATCACATTGACACTCACTACAACCCCCATTAGCATACTGAAGCATGCTGTCTGATGTCAGACACCTCCACATACCCTTTGCCCATATAACCTCCGTATGACCCATGTGGTGCATGTGATACCTGCACAGTAATGTGTTGTGGCAATCTCACTAGTGATGAGTTGTATTCCTGGCCCTGCCAAGTGTGTCAATGTGTGTGTATCCCTGTCAGAGTGTGACTGTATTGACACTGGCACCTGTTCATGCAGACAGGCACACGTACTACACCTACCATATAGCTACCATATCTCTGTTGCAGATGTCACTCACCATCACATATACATTTTGAGAGCTCCTCAACATGTAATCTATGTGGCGCATCCAATAACTGCATAGAAATGCGTTAGCACTACATAGTCATCAGGGGGTTGATACCCTGTGCTGGTAGGTGTGTGACACAAATATGCTTACGTATTACTCTTCCACCCCTCCCAGAATTTTTTTCACCTCGGTCTGCCTCTCTCACTCCCTCTCTGGTGGATGTGGAGACCTACACCTGCTTTGCTTAGGCAGCAGTGTGTGTATTTTAAGTGATGCTCAATATCAGCTGATGGCCTCTGCATGAATTGCAGCCCTCCACTAGCTGATTGTATGTGAAACAGCTGTGGTAACATTCCCGTAGCCAATTGCATGGAAACACACTCCAATATCTAGGAACATTATGTTGGTGTTAGGCCTTTTCATTCACTGTGAGCAGGAACTCGATCTGTTGTTTGGTAAACAGCATCTCAGATGGATTGAGGATGTACCTCTAACCACATACACTGTGGAAACAGGCCAATACACAAGAGGGGGATGTGCCTGACCTGACTACAGACTGTAAGTGCAGCTATACTGCATTTGGAGTAATGTTGGTTTAACATGGTGTGTGTGGATATGGCTGTCCTAAATGTTTTAATACCTGCCATGTCAGTGTTATGTTTATGAGGAAACCCCCATCTGTAGGGTCATCTGCAGACTGGGCAGTGTGTGATGCCTTTTGTTTCATGCGTTACCCACAGAGCACCTATCTGTGAACTGCAGAAGGTAGTGTAAGGATTGCAGTCTTTAAATGGTGACAGCCATGAGAATTACTGACTTCATATCCCTCATAGGACATATATTACAACAAACCCTGTTACAACAGTAAATGTATGAGGTTATCAAATCAACACATCAATATTGGTCCTGTGTAACTGTCTCCAGCCACAACTCTGTCAACCTTTGTACATATGTCATGCAGTAAGAGGTGCATATGTGCTGTACTCCATAATTAGTGATATCTGATAACAAGCCAGTGAGATATCAGGCTGCTACACATGTTATGTATAGTAGGGGTTATATTTGATGACATAACCTGGACATTCTGTGGTTGTGTATACAGTATTGGGGTTTTTGTACTTATGGTGAATGTTGACTGTTTGTATTGTTAATATGTACTTGGCCTGTGTACAGACTGTGGTAGATGTCACTGATCATGATCCCATTCTATCTGATGTTACATGCTGCTCCACTGTATGTTATCTTATCGGCTTACATGTTTGTAGGGCAATACACACACATGTCCCATACCACAGACAGGCATTGGACCACACTGTGTAGTGTCCCAGTATATGTAGGGTCGGTGTGTGAGTGGTACATATGAGGATGGTGTGGAACAGATAGCCCTTATACTGTAATATTACACTAATTATCATATGTGGCTGTGGCTATGCTCATATTGGTTGTGGTTATGCACTTTCACACAGATGTATCTTACTCTGTGCTGTGACGTACCTGTAGAGCCTGCTATATATGCAGGTACATGTGCATTCCCCCACAGGAAATGTAGGCCAGTGTTGAGACAGTCTGCCTGTAGCCTGCACAGTGCTTTGTTACATGCCTAGCAGCTTAGCGTACTTATCCAGTGAGATGTCATGCCCAGATATTTGCCAGATGTACTGCTGCTGGGCCTCCCTTAGTCATGTATATCAGACAGAGCAGAGGGATGCTGTACAGATGTATGTCAATATCTAGTGGGTAGTAGGTGGCCATGGCACCTCTGTACCAGTGGTTATTATGTGTCAGGACAGACAGGAGTCTGTAAAGGCATAACCTATGGGGGTAAATGTATACCAGTCATTACATGTCATACGCATCTACATGGCTGTTAACATCCACATTGTCAGGCTTGGTCCACATGTCTTGCACTAAGGGGTTCTGTGTATACCTCTGGACTGTCCAGAATGTGTCAGAATGTCCACATATATTGGCCAATATATCTGCTGTAGTTCACAGGAGCATTACGTGCCAGCAGCGGTACTGTACTATGATGTCCTTAGGATGTCTGTCAGTAGCCAATGGTGCAGATGTTAAAAGCAGATGTGACCTCCCATACACACCATGTTTATGAAGATAATCCCTATTGCAGTAGCAATCATCTACAAATATACCTGCTATACATACCTGACATCCCCTTGCACTATGAAGTTGGGACTACAGGGGCTGAGGTAGGGCTACACTCCATGTTCAGTGCATATGGTAAAATATATGTATATATAATTATCCAGATTATAAACACCTGTACACACATATATATATATATATATATATATATATATATATATATATATATATATATATATGTCTACAGATATATGTACATATATGTATGTATATCTACATATATATATTGACAGTAGTACATATATCAGAATAGATATGTATACACATAAAGTTATAAATTCTACATATATACCAACATAACTAGGCATATCTGTACACGTAGGATGTGCATACATATATCGCTATATATACATATATCTGTATATACATATACATATATATATATATATATATATATATATATATATATATATATACATATATCTATATATATATATATATATATATATATATATATATATATATATATATATAGATAGATATAGATAGATATAGATATATATACACAACACACACACACACACACACACACATAGGAAGAGATGTACACATGGTCATATTTGTGTAGCACTATACAGATGTGTATACAGACATATGTATGAGTATACATGTGTATGTACATGTAGATATATATAGACCTATTATGTGTATTCAACCATATTCCTGTCAAGAGTAAACCTCACGGTTGTGTATACCCTCCCAGATGTATCTCACCATATGTATCTGCTCTGTGTACATTATGATAAAACAACACAGGCAGGAGACCTGTCTGGTTGACCCCAGCCATAAATAAGCTGTACAACAGAAAAAGGAAGCTACTACATGATAGAGCAAAATACCTGAAAGGGAAGGCAACTCTGATCAGTACTAGCAAGAAACTACGATCCCTCATAAAATCATCTAAGGCTAGCTTCGAAAGAAAAATTGCACAAGACGCTAAAGATAATCACAAGGCTTTCTTTAGTTATGTCAGAAACCTGGGTGGAAACTCCCAGATATGCTCTGAGTTAGTGCAAAATGACAAAAAATACACTGAACCGACAGACATTGCCAACATCCTGGCAGACAGGTTCAGTGCAAACTTCTCCCCCCCTCCCCCTAAATGAGCAAATGACTATCCCAACAAAGTGTAGCCTCCCTGACATCACAGATGCACAGGTGAGAGCTGCCCTCTCCAAAGCAAAAAACACAGCATCAATGGGAACGGACGGTGTCCCAGGCTGCTTTTTATATGAGCTCCAAGAAGAACTGAACCCTCACTTAAAATCACTGTTCAGTCTCAGCCTTACAACAGGATATGTACCCAAAGAATGGCGTACAGCAACAGTGGTCCCACTCCATAAAGGTGGTGCCACAACAGACCCCGGAAACTATCGCCCTATAAGCCTAGCTAGCCTGGTCTGCAAAGCTATGGAGTGTATCATCATGGAACTCATAAACAAAGACATTGGGAACCTCCAAACTCTGGATCCTACCCAATTCGGCTTTGTTAAGGGCAGATCTTGCCTCTTGAACCTGGTCAATTTCTTTGAAACAGTTACCAAGGCTATAGACGAAGGGAAGGTAGTCCACACAGCCTACCTTGACCTTGCAAAAGCCTTTGACACAATACCCCACTCGGGCATCATAAATAAGCTCACCAGCTTAAATATCAACCCCTGTGTCACAAGATGGGTTACAAACTGGCTTAGGGATAGAACCCACATGGTCAGAATTGCAGGTGCCATGTCAGACTCTAAACCAGTTACAAGTGGCGTCCCATAAGGCTCAGTCCTGGGACCTCTCTTGTTCGGTATATATTTCTCTGAGGTACAGGCTAACACAGGAGGGCTATGGCTGACAAAGTTTGCAGATGACTGCAAACTGGGGGCCATAATCGACTCACCAGCTGACACAAGCATCCTCCAAAAAGGTCTCATAGAGATGGATAACTGGTGCCAGAGCCATGGCCTAAAGCTAAATGCCAAAAAGTGCATAGTCACCCCCTTTGGGAAAAACAAAGTGCCCACAAATTACCACATAGGTGGTAATCCATTAAGTACAGAAGAAGTAATTAGGGATTTGGGGACCCAAATAGATTGCAATCTCTCCTTTGACAATCACATTGCCAAAGTGGTTAGAAAGACATCATATATATCCCACCTTATCACGAAGGGGTTCACATCTAGATCAAGAGAGGTCATTGTGCCCCTCTACTAATCACTCATCAGGCCCATAATTGAATACAATGTCCCATTTGGGATGTACCTTACCCGACACCTGCTACAACTAGAAAGACCCCAAAAGTACCTCACCAAGAGGATCAAGGGACTCAAACAGATGCCCTAAGCAGTTAGGCTAAAGAAACTCCAGCTCTACTCAGTTGCTTATCACCTACTCAGAGGCGATCTGTGCCTAACGTATAAAGCCATGTCCAACCCAGAATTAATGGACATGCTCCACCTCAAGAAATCCAAATCCATCAGAACTACATGCTCCAGTGACTTAAACCTCAGCACAGAAATAAATAGAACATGCTGGAGGGACAGATTCATATCCCAAAGGCTCCCTTCACTCCAGAACAAAATCCCAATCCATGTCAGACAGAGCCCCTCAATGACCCTCTTCAAGAAGAATCTTGACGTTTGGATGGGAGATCATAAATTTACCCCTGAGATCTCTTCTGTGTCACTGCTAGACAGAGGCACGGTAAACTAACCTTAAATGGGCTATCTTCTGTGACCTACTATACAGAGGCACAGTCAACTAATCTAAGAAGGGTGGCGAAAGCCAAACACACTCTGGCTAGGCTTGTAAATGCCCTAGGGCAGATAGCCTAGTATCAACCTATGAACCTATGAACCTATATGTGATGCAAAAGGGGGAGTTGGCATAATGGTTAGGGTGTTTGCCTTGCAAACACAAGATGCAGGGTTTGATTCTCACATGGGGTAATTAGCTAGGCTTAAAATGAGCCATAAGAGCAGTTAGCCTAGTACTAATCTATGAACCTATGAACAATTATATTAACAAGGACTACACAATTTAGGATCTAAAGGGAATTGATCAATACTACTCAATATGTGTATTGACAGCTGTATTGATAAAACAACAGCTCTCTTCACAGTGGTCATGGCATAGTGGTTAAGTGCTGTGACTTCAGGGTCCTGGGTTCAAGACCTGCAAGGGCTGTTCATTTTGTTGCTGGGCAGAACAAGGGCTGTCAGAAACAGACTGGTTAAGGCAGTTTTGTGTAGCTTTAAGCACGTATGAGCAGGTTTGCGTGAAGCTAAGTGGTGCTAAGCTATGGGTAAATGTATGGGCACTTACACAGTGTAGGCTTCACTTACCAGTGCGCAAAGCAGCTCAGCCGTTATATTGCATCAATGTTGATACTTGCTAAGCATGGCTTAGCCCTGGTAACCAGGTCACACAACCCAGTCTGATAATCTGTAATAAGTGGTATGTAATACAATGTACAATACATGCACCTATGTGCTGTGAATAAAGTAGCAAGGGGTATGAGTGTCATGTGCAGGACACAGACATATAAGAGGCCTGTACAGCACTGTTATCCATGTGAATGTGTTACATACAGGTGTAGAAGCTCAGTGTATGTGCTGTCACACTGGCATGTAGTGTATCATGGCAGGACTACTGCTGACATTGCTAACCCAGGCAAGAGCAGAATGCTAAATGTAGTACTGACAACAGGCACACCTGCGGATATATCTGGACACCAAGGTCTCCCAGTTGTATCCCTGGTGTGTGAGCTGTGTCACAGTATATACCTTTTACTGGGTAATGATCCATCATGTGGAATGTAACTGTAGACTACCGTCTGTACAGCACATGGTAGTGAGGGTTTCCAACAAGTAATCATGGCATACATATTGCTGTCAGACGTCTCTCTGTCAACACACTCATGCTGCTGCATAGCTACTTGCCAAGCTGATGACTGTCAGTCCCTGTACAGATGTACAGATGGCAGGTATCCAGCCGGGATATGTACAGGCAACCTAAGCTTGATTGACGCTGACATGTCTGCCCAGCTGTGTAAGAACTGGCACATATAGGAGATGTCACCCTGTATGCATCACATGCCATGGGTACCTCCACTACACTACCACAGTCAACCGAACATGCTTGGGTACAGGTATCCTTCACAGACACTAACCATGTGTTGTAATGTATGTTGCATACATGTCAACTTGATCAACTCAGTGGCCAACTGCAGGAGGCACCTTGAGGATTGGCTAATGCATGTCATTGTCACCCTACGGGTCACCACAGTAGTGTCTGTCGATAGATTGTCTGCCGCCACCTGGCAGGTGGCAGGATACCACTGTACACACAACCCCTACACAGCCCATCTCCCCTTGGACAATAGCTAGGTACACAGCTATGACCACCTGCAGAGATGCACCCCTGTACTGACACATGTGTACATGTGCATGACTGAGTAAAGCAGAGTCTGTGTGTTAGCACACCTGCACTTAGGAATTCCATGAGGGCCTTCACAACCAATGCAACACCCATTGCCATAGTCAATTGTGGCTGCTGGTGTGTGGGACATTACAAGTACCCTGTTAAGCTCCCACCCATACCAGCTACACGAGCCCTGCAGTACCAGCACAACAGTGTTTTACAAATGGGTTGATAGGCATGGGATACCTATTGTGTTCAGGCATGTGTGTGTAGTTGTGCATGTCCATATATCTGTAGGGTACAGCATTCCGAGGCCACATACTCCTATTACAATACCAATTGCCACACAGTAGTACAGACAGTGTTGTTGTTGCCCATAGGTGAGGCATGACAATGTAGCACCCTACTAAGTGTGCGGCATGTGCATTAGATGCATATCCCTGTAGTACCACTGTTGGAGTATTCTATAGGTTGTATCGCAGTCACGGCCAATGTGTGATAGTGGATATGGCAGAGTGTCATCATGGGTTTCAGGGAGTACAATATCCATAGGGGGATGTGGGTGCTGTGTACACTTTCATTACACCAAGATACACCCGGTATATGTCCCATATATCACGTTATGGTTACCCCTGTCACCATCAACCATTCAGGCAACTGATACCACAATCCAAGTCAGTTATGCATGTGCTGTGTGCAGCCTACCTGTAATACATTGGACACACGGTCAAGTTAGTTAGCAGTGATAGGCCCTGGTATCTTGGATGTGTGTCTGGCTGTTATGTGTCTGTTAATGTGTATCTGACGGTATGTCACACTATGTATTGTCCATATACACCCATTACATCCCCCATTAGCATACTGTACATGTCTGGGGATGTTCTGCATGTAACATGTAACCTGGGACTCACCTCACCCTAAACACTGTGTGGTGTGTGCAATGTAAGCCACACACTTCAGTATCACTACATAGCTAGGTAGGGGTCTTGTCCCAGTGTTACCAAGTAACAGTGTGCATCTATGTGGATGGGTCTACATCAGGTTGCAGTGTATGCATGCCTCAGTGGGTCACCTGTCCATGTGGCACAGGCAATAACCATTTTAGTAACCTGTGATATGTATTCAACTGTACCCCAGATATGTCACAGCCATGGTGTCACCACAGTAACATACCCCGTTGTGGAATATGACTGCAGACCATCCTCCTGCTGACACATGTACACCTACAGCAGAGATGGATAACATTATAGGGACTGCCATCAGCAAGTGTTACTAAAAGCTATAATGCATCATTGCTGGATGCCTACACTACCTGCCATTTATGCATTACACTTTACTCCTTACAACATCTTACACTGCAGTACTGTGGTACACTGTAGTGCAGTCACCATATGTATCAGAACTATATCAGTCTGTGCTTGCATTGATGGTATGGATGACAGGGATGTGGCACAGATATCATCACATGCACAGGGCATCCTTGTGCTGACATGTATACCTACAGCATAAATGGATAACAATATTGAGACCACAACCAACCAGTGTTACGAACAGCTATAAGGCATCATTGCTTGATGGCTACACTACCTGCCATATAGGCATTACACTCTACACACTACAACATGTTGCTCTGCAGTGCTGTGGTACACTGTAGTCATACCTCCCAACCATATAGATTTACTCGGTTTTTACCGAGATTTGGGGTCCAAATGAAGGGGTGTCATGATTCCCAAGTGGCACCCCTTCATTTCCAATTTTTTTGCCTTGTTTTTTTTTTTTTTT
Organism: Protopterus annectens; assembly: GCF_019279795.1. Classification (NCBI taxonomy): domain Eukaryota; kingdom Metazoa; phylum Chordata; order Ceratodontiformes; family Protopteridae; genus Protopterus; species Protopterus annectens. The sequence continues at coordinate 626,060,845 of NC_056729.1, read as the reverse complement.
TTTTTTTTAATTTTTCGTGCTGTCAGAGCTGACGTTATCACGTGCGCGATGACATCAGCACTGTCAGGGCTACCAGCCAGTCGGAATTGAGCTCAAGGAGCTCACGTCATCATTTCTGGCTGGTTGCGAGCAGGCGGGAATTAAACAGCAGCTTTGCTTTGCTGCCGAGAATGGCTTTACTTTGTTTTTTTATTTTTGCTACTGTACCAAGAATGGATTAAGCTTTACTTTGTTTTATTTTATATAGTTGCTTGCAGGATGTCATTGCGAGAACGGGATGAAGACAAGGTAACAAAGGGTGTCTGTGCACCGAGAATGGCTTTACCTTGTTTTATTTTATATATGTTTTTGCTGTCTTTGCTGCTGAGAATGGCTTTACTTTATTGCTGCTGAGAACAGATTAAACAGCAGGTTTGCTGTCGAGAATGTCTTTATTTTATTTTTGCCGAGAATGGATTAAGCAGCAGCTTTGCTGCCAAGAATGGCTTTACTTTGTTTTATTTTATATTGTTGGCTAGGCTTTACTTTGCATTTGCTGGCTAGGCTTTACTTTGTTTTTGCTGGCTTTGCTGCCGAGAATGGCTTTATTTTATTTTCGCTGCCGAGAACGGAAGCAGCTTTGCTGCCGATAATGGCTTTACTTTAATGCTGCTGAAAAAGGATTAAACAGCTTTGCTGCCGAGAATGGCTTTACTTTATTTTTGCCGAGAACGGATTAAGCAGCAACTTTGCTGCCGAGAATGGCTTTACTTTGTTTTATTTTATACAGCTGGAATGTCATGGTGAGAACAGGATGAAGGCAAGGTAACAAAGGGTGTATGTGTGCCGAGAATGGCTTTACTTTGTTATATATGGCTGGCTAGGCTTTACATTGCTGCTGATAATGGCTTTATTTTATTTTTGCTGCTGAGAACGGATTAAACAGCCAAGACATTTATTTTATACTGCCAAAAACAGCTATGGTTATGGGATGAAGGCAAGTCTGTGTGTGTGTGTGTGTGTGTGTGTGTGTGTGTGTGTGTGTGTGTGTGTGTGTGTGTGTGTGTGTGTGTGTGTGTGTGTGTGTGTGTGTCTTTGTGTGTAAATGCCCCAATGTGATACACCTGGTGGCTAGAGGTATTTAGGCTCAAACCCTGTACCTTTACAGGGTAAAAAGAGCCTAAAGTTCCTAGCCACCACCATCTCTGAGCTTTGCTCAAATTCTTTTGTGCTAAGAGTTGAGAGCTATAGAGAGAAGTGAGAAATTTGTATTCCCCCCATTATTGGCTTTGTTGTTTGTCCAGGCTTTTTGTGTTAACAGTTCACAGCTATGGTGAGTGAGAAGTAAGTTGTATACCCCCATTATTGACTTTCTTGTTTGTCCAGTTTTTTGTGCAAAGAGCTTAGACTGAGCACCTCATTGGTTCTTTTGAGATTTCTTTCTTAAAAGCTGCCTCAGGTTTCAACTTTCTGTTACCTAGGAAGCTCAGTTGTGAGTGTTCAGCCATTTTACAGTGAGCTAATTGAAGGAAGTACACTCAGCAAACTCGGAGCTACAATATATAACATTAAGTATCCTGTTTTTTGTTTATTTTGTTCTTTATTTCTTTGTTGTTTATAGCACTTTGTGTACTGTGTATTTTTTCTAGCTAGTTTCACTGTGTGTGAGGTATTAACTAGAAATTGTCCACTCTTATTAAGCATCTGTTGGGTTGTTTGTTTATGATAACTTGTTGCAGTTAAACTCTTTTTTTCTAGTGGCTCCTTTAGCTGTTTAAAACTTTCATTTAAAGGCTCACTGCTGCTTTTCAGCTGTGAGTAACATTTCTGCAGTTTGTTTCCCACCATCTCTCCCTAGTTGGTGGCTTTGCAGTTGCCCGCCCCTAGTGTAAATTTGATCTGGGTCCCTCCTCCCAGTCTAGTGTCATTACCTCATTCTACCCAGTACAGGGAGAGCATTTGAGAAGGCCAATCAGCTTAGTTTCTGCTACTCCTTTCTCTCTTTCCTTTCTTTCTTTCCAAAAAAAAAAAAAAAAAATGTATCTGCTTTTACTGTATTTGTGTTTTTTCCTACTTTATTTTGCTTTTGCGTCATCTTAAAAGTACTCAATTGTATTTATTACTGCTTGGTGTAACTCATTCTAAGCCTTTTAGTTTAAGCACCTGGGCTTTAGACCAGTTTTACATTAGGAAGGTTTGTGGTCTGCACTGTAGTGGCAGAACAGGTAGCTTACATCCTTCTAAGTTGGGAACTGCTGATTGAGGGCTCAGTGTCTGTTATTCTAAAAGTGTATTAATTCTGGTTTAAGCACTTGGGCTTGAGGCCAGTTATTTTACATTAAGAGGGTTTGTGTTCTGCACTCTTGTGGGAGGAAAGGCTGGACTCTGTCCCTCTGAGCTGGGAATTTCTGGTTAAAGCTTATAGTGCCTGCATATTTGAACTGCTTCTTACTGAAATTGGTACACCTCGTTTGCTGTAGCATAGACTACATCCAGGCCTGCTGAATTTTGGGAACTGCTGATTGAAAGCTCAGTGTCTAATATTCTAAAAGTGTATTAGTTCTGGTTTAAGCACTTGGGCTTCAGGCCAGTTATTTTACATTAAGAAGGATTGCAGTCTGCACTCTTGTGGGAGGAGAGGCTGGACTCTGCCCTTCTGAGCAGGGAATTTCTGGTTAACGGCTTATAGTGCCTGCATATTCTAACTGTTTTTTACTGAAATTGGTACACCTTGTTTGCTGTAGCATAGACTAGATCCAGGCCTGCTGAATCTAGCTTTATTTGTATGCTTGTTGTTTGTTTATTTCCCTGAAATGCTAATTCCACCTAAAACGCTGCCTTTTAGCACTTCTGTGGATCCCTAGTGATATCTGCATTGCTTACTGTACTTATTTCCTTGTTTCACTTGAAAGAAAGTTACTGTTTGTCATTTTTGCATTTAAGTTACCTGTAACACATTGCATTTAAGTTACCTGGCACTTGCTCACTAAAACAATTATATAAGTCAGCTCCAAAAAATTAAAAGCACTACACCCTCACAAACTCCCCTTGAGTACCTTGTTCCCCATTGGTCCTTTTTTTCAATTATAAAGGAATTCCCAATACTATTCTAGCATGTCCAAAGGTCAGTGGTCAATCTCCTCTCCGGTCCAGCTGGTGAATCTGGGAATCCTGAGGCAATGTTACAACTGCCTCATGTACACAGACAACCCTCTCCTCCTCTCAACAAATTCCAACACATGTGAGAGATGCAACCATATAGTCAAACTGGAGGCTAAGCTCTCTCAACTCAGTACTGGCATAACCAGTCAGGAGGAGAAGGAAACCGCACTCACTACAATTCCAGTCTCACATAGACCTACCACGACAACAAACCAAACACATAAACACAAAAAAAACATACTCGGAGGCTCTAAATAAATATCTGCCTAAGCAGCAGAGACCTCCAAAGCAGACACCCAAGCAACCGCTACCCCAAAACAAAACACGTGCAACACATAGCTCACAAAGCCGGTGTGCCAAACAGTCACAGCCCTTAAGGCTAAACAACACACCAGATACACTTGTAATAGGTGACTCTATCGTCAGGCACACTGACGTCCCGCTCACCAGGCTGAACAAGGAGAAGGTCACGGTGAGCTGCCTGTCAGGAGCTAGGATCCGCCACATAACACAAGCACTCAGGTCACTCCAAGGCAAGTACAAATATGACTCAGTCATTGTCCATGCTGGTGTGAATGACCTGAGACGTACCTCCCTGGACTACATGAAAAGAGACATAGAGGATCTCTCTGAGCATGTAGCCCAGGCCGGTATGACCCTGACCTTGAGTAGCATCTTACCCTCACCAAGAATGATGCCACAATATGAAGACAAGATGATCAATTTCAACAATTGGCTTAAGTGTTGGTGTCATTCAAAGAGGATCCCATGCCTGTCAGCCTGGGATGACATGCTCGACAAGCCACGATGTTTCGCTAGGGACGGCTTGCACCTGTCACTCCTGGGCTTTCGGATATTGGCAAAGGCTCTTGCTACCCCCATACTGCCTTTTTTAGGCAAGGCTCAAAAGACAAACCCACCTCCATAGGTATCACAAGGGATAAGAAACTAAGAGTAATGCTACTCAACGCCAGAAGTCTAAACTTCAAGATGCACGCACTCGAAACTCTCCTTAGCATGGAGAACATCGATATCTGTGCAGTAACAGAAACCTGGTTCAAGGCTCCCGAGAGCACCCCAGCACTACCAGGTTATACCTCATACCATGCTTTTCGGCCCCAAAACTTGGACCGAACCACAAAAGGAGGGGGAGTATCAATATTCGTCAAAGATACCCACACCTCCAGGTTGGTGGCACAGCACGAAGCATCAGAGACTATCTATGTGCAACTAACTGTGGGTAAAACTGCCTTCCAGTTTATAGCCTGCTACAGACCACCCTCCCAAACACAGGAACCCCACTTGGCCTTCCTGAGAATAGTGGAAAATATGAAGGTCTCTCCAAACACCATTATATTGGGCGACTTCAACTACCCAAACATAGACTGGGAGCATTACTCTAGCTCCAACACCCTAGCCCAAAGGTTCCTAGAATTTATAAACTCAAATGCTATGGAACAACTTGTTACCACTCCCACAAGAGGGGAAAATATACTGGACCTGATCATCACCAACATGGGGACACTATGCTCCAGACCAGAAGTGTATCCCTTACTGGTAAGATCAGACAATAAACTAATCTCACTGGATATTCACATCCCGACCCCAACCCCTGCCCAGAAAACCACAGTGAAAAGCTTCTCTAAAGCAAATTTCACACGCCTCAAAACCGAGGCGAAATCCTTCAAAACCCCCGGGCCTGTGGAAAATACGGCCCAGACCGCGGAATCCTTTATAAACGCATTCTATGAACACCTTCAGAAATGCATGGATCATGCAATCCCAAATAAAACCAAGACCCAATCCTCCAAAGGCAGACGTCCTGTCTGGTGGACCCCAGCCATAAACAAACTATACAATAGAAGGAGGAAGCTACTACATGATAGAGCAAAATCCCAAAAGGGGAAGGCATCTCTGATCAGTATTAGCAAAAAACTATGGGCACTCATAAAAACGTCTAAGGCCAGCTTTGAGAGAAAAATTGCACAGAACACTAAGGATAATCACAAGGCTTTCTTTAGTTATGTTAGGAACCTGGGTGGGAATTCCCAGATATGCTCAGAATTAGTCCAAAATGACAAAAAATACACTGAGCCCACAGACATTGCCAACATCCTAGCTGACAGGTTCAGTGCAAACTTCTCCCCCCTCTCCCCACCAAAAGGGCAAATATCTATCCCAGCAGAGTGCAGCCCCCCTGACATCTCAGATGCTCAGGTAAGAGCCGCCCTCTCCAAAGCAAAAAACACAGCATCAATGGGACCAGATGGTGTCCCAGGCTGCGTCCTACATGAACTCCAAGAAGAGCTAAACCCAAACATAAAACTACTGTTCAGTCTAAGCCTTACTACAGGATATGTACCCAAAGAGTGGCGTACAGCAACAGTGTTCCCTCTCCACAAAGGTGGTGTCTCAATGGATCCTGGAAACTATCGCCCCATAAGCCTGACTAGCTTGGTCTGCAAAGCTATGGAAAGGATCATCATGGACCTCATAAATAAAGATATTGGGGACATACAGTCACTGGATCCTACCCAGTTTGGCTTTGTTAAGGGCAGATCCTGCCTCTTAAACCTAATAGATTTCTTTAAACAGTCACCAAGGCCATTGACGAGGGGAAGGTGGTCCACACAGCCTACCTGGACCTCGCAAAAGCCTTCGATACAATACCCCACTTGGGCATTATAGATAAGCTCACCAGCTTAAATATAAACCCCTATATCACTAGATGGGTTGCAAACTGGCTCAAGGACAGAACCCACATGGTTAGAATTGCTGGAGCTATGTCAGACTCCAAACCAGTTACAAGTGGCGTCCCACAAGGCTCAGTCCTGGGACCTCTCTTGTTCGGTATATATTTCTCGGCAGTACAGGCCAACACAGAAGGACTGTGGCTGACCAAGTTCACAGATGACTGCAAACTGGGCGCCATAATCAACTCTCCAGCTGACACAAGCATCCTCCAAAAGGGCCTCATAGAAACAGACAACTGGTGCCAGAGCCATGGCCTCAAGCTAAACGCCAAAAAGTGTATAGTCATCTCCTTTGGCAAAAACAAAGTGCCCACAAATTACCACATAGGTGGTAATCCATTAAGTACAGAAGAAGTCACTAGGGACCTGGGGACCCAAGTTGATAGCAATCTCTCATTTGACAACCACGTAGCCAAAGTGGTTAGAAAAACATTTTATATAGCCCACCTAATCATGAAGGGATTCACATCTAGATCAGGGGAGGTCATCATGCCTCTTTACTCATCCCTCATCAGGCCCATAATTGAGTACAATGTCCCTTTTGGGATGTACCTTACCAGACACCTGCAGCAACTGGAAAGACCCCAAAAGTACCTCACCAAGAGGATCAAAGGGCTCAAGCAAATGCCATATGCTGCCCGGTTAAAGAAACTCCAGCTCTACTCAGTGGCATACCGCCTGCTCAGAGGCGATCTGTGCCTGACGTATAAAGCCATGTCCAACCCGGAATTAATGGACATGCTGCACCTCAGAAAATCCAAATCCCATCGAGCTACGTGCTCGAGACTTGAACCTCAGCACTGAAATAAATAGGACATGCTGGAGGGACAGATTCATAACCCAGAGGCTCCCTTCACTCTGGAATAAAATCCCAGTCCAGGTTAGGCAGAGTCCCACATTGACTCTCTTCAAGAGGAATCTTGATGAGTGGATGGGAGATTGTAGGTTTACCCCGGCTATCACTTCTGTGTCACTGTTAGACAGAGGCACAGTATACTAACCTCAAAAAAAGGCATAGCAAAATTAATTTAAAATGGGTGGTGAAAGCCAAACACACTCTGGCTAGGCTTATAAATGCCCTAGGGCAGATAGCCTAGTATGAACCTAAGAACCTATGAGCCTATGAGAGCTATGGTGAGAAGTGAAAACTGAATTCACTAAAAGATAGCCATTAAGTTTCAGTCTTCCTATTTTTTTAAACTTCTGGTTTAGCATAGTGGTATAGTGAATTGACTGTAGTGTATAGGGTTCTGGGTTTAAGACTTGCCAGTGACATGCATGGTGGTAGCACATTTTATTCTAGCAACTTTCCAAAATTATACAAGCAATATTTAAAATGTGTCCCTGGTTTTTAACCTTTTGCCCCCCCCCAAAAAAAAAGCAAACTGAAGCTGAAAATAAGTGTGAGAAGCTGTGCAAGATGCCTATGGCTTACACTGCTGTCATTCTGTTTATAGTTTGGGTTTGGATTGTGGAAGTAGACTTTTATAATGGAAATGTTCTGAATTGGGCAGTTTTGTAATTATTGGTTCGTGCATTTTCTTTCATTGCCTACAGTATATCCTACTGGAAAAATGTTCATTCAAAAAATAAATTTAAAATGTGCTCTGTCTAACAAGTGTGCTGTTTTATACAAGGAATATAATTTAATAAAGTCAGGAAGGTGTATCAAAGAAAATAACATGTGTATGTTTCTTGTTTTGTGTGCAAGGGTCCAATGATTTGAAAACAGCCCAAAAGTAATCTTTATCCATTACTGGCCAGATGCATTTTCTCTGGATGTGATGGGGGGTTTCAATGATGTTTCAATGAATGTGAGTTTCAAGGGCAGAGAAGTTTTAATGCCAAGTCTATTTTCATTGTGAGACAGTATTGCTTTGTTTATCTGACGTCTGTTAGTTTGTGCATTGATGTGCTACAAAATGTAAAAATAAAATCCAAATAATCATTGTAGACATAAAGCAGTATGCACGCATTAGTGTTTATGGTAAATGGGGTGAAATAGCCAGGTAATGGGACATTGGAATGGCTGCAGGGGGACTCTGGTGTTTTATTTTGGTTGTCTGTTCTTCAGTTTGCATTTGAAAGTTGGTATCCCACAATTCCATTGGGGGTGGGGTTACATAAGTATGTATGCAAATTAGATGTTAATCAGCATACAGATTTGTACCTATTTTTCATGGGCCTTGTCCAGATTTTTGATGTTTCCAGGTTGATATGTATAACTGTAGTACAGTCACCATGTGCATCAGAACCATATCAGCCTGTCCCTGCATTGATGGTATGGATGACAGGGATGTGGCACAGGTATTATCATATGCACAGGGTGTGATGTTGGTTTTCCAGAGGCTGAGGGTGGACCATACATTTGACACCATGCGTGTGGGTGAGGGGTGTACTGTGGTGATCTGGGCTTGGTGATGTGGTGTGTGTAGGTATGGGATTGCCTTAGGTGTGTTTGCATAGTGTGTGGGTATGCATGCACACAGCTCTGCCATGTGACTGCTCTACACAGGTGTTTAAGGAGAGCTGCAGACCATACCTGGCAGGGTGTGCAGTTCACTATGTCCTGCCATGGACACATTGACTGTGCCTGCCAGGGGTTCCATAGGCACGTCCAGATACAGGCCTCGATGTGCTACTCTCACCTGCTGATGACAAATGTCCACTGGTACTAGGTCTCTCCTGGGACTGACCAAGACCACATGCATGTGGCCTGCTGTGGTGTCATGTGGACAGCACATCCCCACACTGCTGAGGCTGCTACTGCCACTATGAGAGCCCCTTGTTGTCCTAGCACATCCATGTTGACTGCCAGCTGTTTGTGTTGCTGGCCCACATCCCCGCGGCCATCGCCACATCCCCACCACACGTTGAAGCATGGACACACCACGGCTGATGAGAGCCATCATCTCACCATGCCATCTATCCATGAGCTCGGTATAAGCACAGATGGCAACAGACAGTTCACGGAGGTTGTCACTTACAGAAGCGAGAGCAGCCCTCTGCAGCCTCAGGCCCTGTCTGGTGTAACATTCCATATGTGCCTGCACTGCCATGACAGCCTGAAACATGCGCCTGCTGGTACCAGCTATGTCACTTTTGCCAGGAGCATGATGTCTAGCGGCCCTACCACGAGCACCCTGGGATATCTGCCTATGTGGTGCCCTGCCAGTCATCTGGCTATGCCTGCTGCGACTGCACACAGTAGGCATGGTTACCACACTTTCCTGTGCACTGCCACCAGACGACAGCTGTCCCTCCACTATGGCCACTAGTGATGGGGTATGTATAGGCACTAAAACTGTGTGCAGGGGTGGAGTGGCTAAAAGGGGGATGTCAAATGTTGGCGCAGTGTCGGCCCCTGACAGCCCCACCTGTACCTCAACAGTACTATCATCATCTTTGGTGTCTGTATGGACACCAGCATCAGATTGCATGGCAGGAGTGACCTCGCCACCTATGGGGAAAAACAATAAACACACTTTAAAACCTGTACAGCATTGCCTAACAGTAAACACACACACATACACACACACACACACACACACACACACACACACACACACACACACACACACACACACACACACACACACACACACACACACACATCCATAATACCTACCTGTCCATGGCTTTACAGACAGTCCCATGTATATGTCCATGTGGTATCCCATCCTGCATCACACTTGTTAACATACACACATTGATATCACTCTTTAACATATCAGTCCTCTAAATGCCTACACAAGTGGTCACACCACAAGAACTGTTCCTACATTTCCTGCCTGACCTGTGTGTAGTGGTTTTACATGGCCTCATTGCTCTCATTCGGTATGCACCCTCTGTATGTCTGGACATCATGAGCATGGCTCATATATGTGTGGGCTACTATGTCCTATCCATAATATCACACACTGGTGTGGCATGTGTATGTAATGCTCAGTACATGCCAGATATGCTGCTCATTCAGCAGTTTAAAAGCCACTATTTTACAACAGGTAGCTATTTTTGAATCTGATATTTCTATTGTGGTTAAACTACTTTTAAAAAAGGAAACTGTTTTTATCTTGAAATATGGTACTTTATTACCCAGAGGTTTGAATACAGAATGTTGTTGGAGAAGTGTTATTTAAACCAATGGGTTTTCATGAATTTTATTAATTAATTGTATAATTATTTTATTGGTTAATTAATGTGATTATATATATTGTTTTTTGTTTCTGATACTTTACTCCTTGAAGGCTTACTGTGGCCAAGGTGCTAGAGAGAGAAGTAGCTAATAAACGTGGCTGATACTGGTACTGGTTCTGTTGTTTTGCTGTGGTGTTCCTGATTCACTTTTGTTGTTGCTGCTTATTTGTTTTCAATGGCCAGTGATCCTGCATTAAATGTACCACGGATTTTTAGAGAGGACAGTGGTGGTTCCTCTCAACGAACACTTTATGGGTTCTTTAATACTAATTCAGATCGGAATTATGATCGACCAGAAAGGACATCAGGTACTGAAAATGTGGTGGATACTCCAGCATGGGAGCGTTTCCTCGCTGAGACACGCAACAAGCATTTGAGCAACCCCTTTGCGAATATTGGTAAGCGCTCCATGGATTTCCCTACAGAAGTTAAAACTTCTATTTCCAAACTCACTAACCTTATGAATAAGGAAACAGCAACTTACTATAATGCTAATAGTTTATCCAGATATCTGGATCTGGATATCATTCCCAGAGGGCTTAGGGCAGTTAAATTTCCGTCGGAGCCCTTCAATTTGGCTTGCCAAGTTGACAAGACATTTCAAACTAGATGGAAATGTGCAGCGCATCAATGTTTGAGAGAATGGATTAAGATTCTAGTAGAAAGAGACAATATTAAATTAGTGAATCTAAAAAAAAGACATTAACGCAGTTTGCAATAATCTAGCGACTGTGCTAGATAGAGGCAGATTGGATTCCGGCCTTAGAGACATTCAAGATAAAGTTAATGCATTGGAAAAGAAAATTATAGACCAAAAGATGTATAAAATCCAAAGAGACCTGAGGGATTTTGAGAAAGGGAATGTGTATTTGTATCGAGCCAACCAACGCTCACGTTCTTCGGTTCAACCATCCAATCACATGAATGAAAATGGACATAGACTTGCCAGCACTTCTAGTGTGGTTACACCCAATCAACTATCAGATAGATTGACTCATGATATGGAGGCTAATGACTATCTGGAATTGCCTTCGCCGGTTAATCGTCATTTTTTTCCTGAACAGTTTCGGAATGCAGGCAATTATGGCCAACAACGGAAAAGAGGCTTCGGTGAACAAGATTACCAGAGAAATGGGCCTCAACGACAGTGGAGAGACAACAAAAGAACTAAATGGTACTGATTACGGTTTATTAACTAACAGCGTGGTTAATCTATCTGGCTGTCATGTCTCTGAAAACTTGTTGTCTGTTTTGAATTGTGGCTTAAAGTTTTTGCCGATTGTATTACCTAAAATACATGAATGTAAAATGGATTTATATAGATTCATTAGAAAGTTACATCTATGGCATTATTTTAATTTTCTTTTGTGTAATGACAATATTGCAAATATTAGCATTAATGAGAATAGTGTGGATTGTTTGGATTCAGACACTAATGATTCTTTTGTCTCTTGTGTTAGTGAGATTTGTGAACAGAGGTGCATAGATACCTCGGACATTAGTGTAGATAGCAAATATATGCCTCCCTTCTGTCATGATGGTATTAGGAAATTCCATGCTATGTTAGAATTTGAAATGGACTATGTGTTAAAGAACTTTGATGCAAAAGAAGTTGATTATAACCTGTCCAAAGTAGAATGGTTAGAATTAATGAAATTTTCTAAACAATTAGATTTAATTATTAAGCCTTCTGACAAAGGCAATAAAACAGTAATTATGCACCATACACAATACTTACATATGTGTTGGGATTTATTAGGTGATGAATCTGTTTATGGTATAGTCCAAGGGGACGTAATAGAACAAGCGAAAGAAAAATATATTAGTTTAATTCAGAAAGGCTTATGTCTAGGTTACTGGACTGATACTGATGTTAACAAAAAACTCAGTTTAACAGACACAGGTCCTGCTTATTTTTACTGTCTTCCTAAAATTCACAAGAATTGTGAGAGACCTCCAGGTAGACCAATTGTGTCAGCCAGAAAATATTTTTTACATAATCTTGGAGTTGTGTTACATCGGGTATTACTGAAGGAAGCAGTTCGTCTTCCTTCTTATATTAAAGATTCTTTTGATTTTCTGGAAAAAATAAAATTGGTCACTTGGAATAGAAATATGTATCGGATCACATTAGACGTTAAGAGTCTTTATACTAATATCCAACACAAATTTGGCTTAGAAGCACTGTTTAAAAGCATGGGAGATCTGCCTTTCACACATTATATACTCGATCTTGTTCAATTTTGCTTAGAAAACAACTATTTTTGTTTTGATAACTTGATTTTTCATCAGAAACAAGGGACAGCAATGGGTGCTCCTTTTGCACCGATGCATGCGAATATTTTTATGGGCCTAGTTGAAAAAGAATGCATCTATAATAATGTATTTGTACAAAAATATGTAAAGTTGTATTACAGATACATTGATGATCATATATTTTTATGTGAAGAGGGTAATGATTATATACAGAATTTTGTACATGAAATTCAGAAGAATAGATTTAATATTTTCTTTGATGGGTTACAATATGGACAGACAGTTAACTTTTTAGATATTAAGTTACAAGGTATAGATGGCCAACCCGTATTAACTAGTATATATAGGAAATTTGGGGTGCCTCATGATTTGTTGAAAGCTAATAGCTGTCATCCTGCACATACTATTCAAGCCTTGCCATATGGTGAATTGTTAAGAATTTCATGGTTATGGAGTAATGATGATATGTTTCTTAAAGAAATTCAATCAACTAAAAATATGTTTATGAGAAGAAAATATGATGTCAGATTATTGGATGCTGATATTCAACGGGTTATAAAATTGAGATTTGATACACAGTATATTTACAAAAATAGAAATAGGCAGATTGCAAATAGAAAAATTAATTCGGAAGACAATTTATTTGTAGTTTCTACTTATAATGCCTGTAGTAATAAGATCAAATTAAGTATATTACATTTTTGGGAATTTTTATATAATTTTGAAGAATTAAAGAACTTAATGGCAAAAAAATGTATTTTTTCTTATAAAAAGGGCAGAAGTATTAAAGATATGTTAGTACATACAAAATTTTCGAGACCAGGAACTAAAATATTATATCAATTGTCTAGTTTAGGTACATTCCCATGTGGCAAATGTAATGGCTGTCCATATATACATAGAGTTTTTTCTAATATTAATAATATAAAGTTTTGTTCAGATGGGACATATAATTGCAGAACTAGTAGGGTAATTTATGCTATCAAATGTGGATGTAACAAGTTTTATATTGGGCAAACCAAAAGAATGTTTAAGGTGAGGCTTCTTGAACATTTAAGAGATATAAGAAATAATAAAATAGAGAGCCCTTTAGCTCAACATTTTTATGAACATCATAGTGGCAACAGTGATAGTTTAAAAGCCACTATTTTACAACAGGTAGCTATTTTTGAATCTGATATTTCTATTGTGGTTAAACTACTTTTAAAAAAGGAAACTGTTTTTATCTTGAAATATGGTACTTTATTACCCAGAGGTTTGAATACAGAATGTTGTTGGAGAAGTGTTATTTAAACCAATGGGTTTTCATGAATTTTATTAATTAATTGTATAATTATTTTATTGGTTAATTAATGTGATTATATATATTGTTTTTTGTTTCTGATACTTTACTCCTTGAAGGCTTACTGTGGCCGAGGTGCTAGAGAGAGAACTAGCTAATAAACGTGGCTGATACTGGTACTGGTTCTGTTGTTTTGCTGTGGTGTTCCTGATTCACTTTTGTTGTTGATGCTGCTCATTCAGCCTACCATGTGACAACTGTAATATATGGAGACACTCCCTGGTGTTGACTAGTACTTGCCCAATGCATCTGTAGTGCTGCATATGTGGGTTGTAGGTGACCTCCCTGCTGAATGCGATATTAAGGGTGTACCTGGTGTCTACCTTCCCTCTTGATGCCTGTTTCATGCTATGGCCATATTATACTATCAGCTGTCCTGTGAATACCCACATGACAGGTATTTCTGGAGTGTAATGTGGCAGTCCATGTCCATGTACTGCATGATCCCAAAGGAAGGTACAGCTGCATGAACACCCTACAACCTCACATGTGCATACATGGCCACCCACACAAACACACACACATGCACACCCACATCCTACATGCATCAACCTCCCTCCACTTCACCAGAGTGACCCTACAGACAAACTAACTAACCACCAAGATGCACACACACACACACACACACACACACACACACACACACACACACACACACACACACACACACACACATACACACATACAGGTGAGGTTGCACAATGATAGTACACTCAGTCCTCCTATTACCCATCTGTCAACATACAAAACATATGGTACAGAACAGCATGCAGTTCAGCTATAGTCAATCCATGCTAACAACAGTTTACATGTGTGTGATGCATGTGCTATGTCTCTAGGTGATGCCCCTTCCCCTGGATACCACTGCACCCATGCATACAGTATTGCTGTGCACCTGTTCTGCACCCTGCCATGTACTGTGCTCACACCTCACAGGTGTACAACCCATTCTGGAATGTGTAGTACTGTGTCATTTATGTCATATTTAATGTTTACAGCCCCTATTTTCCTGCAAAGTGTATCCCAACAACTTACAATATCCATTTCTTGATTTTACTGTTGAGAACTTTCCTATAAGCACATAAAACTTTTATTGCACCCTGTGAGGTACTTATGACAGGAGTCTTCTTGCATTTGATCTGTTTAGTCTATGGCAGATTCTCTGTGTAAACTGATATAACACCATTAACTACTTCTACATGTTCTTGGATAGCCTCAGAATTAGCTAACACCAAAGTATTGGATTTACTGATGTCATCACATTGTGGTGGATAAGTGGCATGAGTTGACAATGCATGGATAAAGTGTCACTGAAGGGAACACTAAACTGAGGGCAATACTGACTTAAAACAGCTGGTTGTTATGCTGCCATTGTGAGTGAAAATTCAATATTTTCTGACAAATACTACACAATTGAGACGTAAGTAACATTTTGGGGCATGCACTCAGGCACACTGTAGAGTTGATCTCCAGTGGAGGCTGGGGGCATTGCATGAGGCATGCATGGGTTCTGGCATTATCTATGTGGAGGTTCGGTATCTAAATCTAAATTGGATGAAGGCCCACCATACACCACGATGGAGGAGAGCTACATAATTAATTCAGACATATTATAGCATGAACAAATACTTCAAGCATTTTCACATTACACTACCAATGTTAGCATTATATACTAAGTTGTTGCTGCCTAATCTGCTAAATTTATGTTTACATAAAATGGCGCCTCTCTCTTTCGTAATTATGTTAAGCACGCTAGAAGCAGGCAGCCATTTTGTGCATGAGTAAGTAAAATGTGTGGTGTGATTTACTAATGTTGGAATCTTATTATCAGGTACATACAAAATACATTATTGCCCTGCGCTATAAATATTAAGCCTCTTTCTCCTAGGTATCAGCTCACATAATGCTGTAGTGAAGCCAGCATGATCCATGCTCTTTGCATAGTTTTATACATCATACCCCTCAAATGCTGGAATGGCAAAAGCTGCTGAAAAGTCTCTTCTGTGTTAACATCTCTAAGCTTGCAATGACACCATGTCTTGAGCTGAACCACCTAGTATTTAAGTTCTGTTCATAGGCAGCTGCAGCATATGTACGCACAGGAACTCACATAGGCAGCTGCAGCATAAGTGCACACAGGAACTCACATAGGCAGCTGCAGCATAAGTACGCACAGGTACTCATAGCAGACGATGAATAAGCAACCATTCCATTTGGTAAGATGGCAATGGTGCGTACATTTTGGTAAGATGGCAATGGTGCGTACATTTGTGAAAGTATTATATATACATTGTACTGTACTTTACATAAAGAATTATGTTCATTAGGTTGAATCCAAAATGAACAAAACTACGAGACTGAAACTGTGAAATTCTGATGCCTTTACAAAGTATAAAGGTGGAGCTCTTTAAAGTAGGTTAGACATAGCTGCCAGGGAGTTTTGAAATTTCTAATTTTTGTGTGGTACTGTCAGCCTTTCCAGAGTTAACCACATGAGAATAATTTTTTTTTCATCAGCGCATCCATTTTAATTAGTACTTTATTATGTCTTTAGTTTCAGAAAAAAATATGGATCTTGTTTTTAGCAATGTCACCATGAACTGAATTTTGTGGGTAATCAGAGAATGAATGAATGGCCATTTGACTGGCTATATGTGAAATCAGTTGTTTCTCTTAATCTGTTGCAGATTTTTCCTGTGGAGGGACAGAAAGTTTAAGAAGAGACTGTGGTTTCTATGGTACAAATGAAAGTACTTGCATTGCTTCAGGATGTTGCTGGAGTTCCTCAAGTAGTTCAGCGTATCCTTGGTGTTACTATCCAAAAGGTATTTAAAAGAGGATATTTTGTATGTATTCAGAGATGCTCTTTGTACCAAGTTAATAAAAATGAAATTGTTGATATTGTTTGCCAGTTTCCTGAAGTAATATAAATGGTATACCTTAAACACAGTTAATTAAACATTATGCCATAAGATTTATTTGTTTCAGTGGATAAATGCAGTCAGAGCAAATTTAATAATTTGAGGAACATTGATTAAACAACAGTAGCTTATTTGACATGAATTAAAACAGAACCAGTGTTTATCATTTGTAATTCCAGTCAAAAATCCACATATAGCCTATGCACATTAACTGGTGCCAAAACCATGGACTGAAACTGAATGCCAAAAGATGCATAATTGTATCCCTTAGGAAGTCATCTCTCCCAGGAGACTACCACATTAATAATATGCCTCTAACAGTTAACTCAGTTGTTTAGGATTTGTGAACTTATGTGGACAGTGACCTAACTTTTGCCCAACACGTATTCATTGTTGTAAGAAAGATATCTTATACTGCACTGGTTAAAACAAAGAGATTGTGTCCAGATTGTCCCCTTTACTCAGTCCTCATTAGACCAGTCACTGTGCCCCTTTGGCATGTATATTCCCAGAGATGCAACAGCTGGAACACATACAGAGATACCTTACTAAATGGATACAAGGCCTAAGCAACATGCCGTACATGGATCAACTCAATGCCCTGTCACTATAGTCTGTATCCTACGGACAGTTAAGAGGTGACCTGTGTCTGGCACACAAGGCATCCTCCTACCCAATACTGATAGATTTACTACACATCAGTAAGTCAAATGGCATCAGAAATACTTGGTCTATGGATATAAACCTCTTCTGCAACATCAACAGGGCAGTTTGGAGGGACAGGTATGTCTCACAGAGGATACTGCTGCTCTGGAACAGACTCCCCATCCACATAAAACAAAGTTCATCCTTGTCCATTTTCAAGTGTAATTTGGATTTATGCACGAGAAACAAAAAATTTACCCTAGGGCTGCCACCCATACTACTAATGGACAGAGGCAGCTCCTAAATGCTTTATTCCATGCATTGGTCCCCTTAAATTATTTATGCTATGATCCCATTTATTCTCATAAGAAAAGATGCATGCACACACACACAAACACACATGCACTCACACACACACACACACACACACACACACACACACACACACACACACACACAATTGCTCTTGAGCAAAAGAATGACATTTGGTACATTAATTCTTCTGTATTTACTATAAACTGCTTTTTTCTTCTGAAGGAAATGCAACACAACACTGTAGGATAGGTATGGATACAGTTTACAAGGGAACAAAGGTGTATTCCTGAAACTATTTGGAGGATGATAGAGAAAGGATAAAAATACTATAGTGCTGGAAGTGGATCACATAGATAAACTCTGATGGTTGTATGTCAGTTATGTATGAAGTATGTGGCAGTATAGAGTTAAAGTCGTGTTTGTGTGTGAAAACTTAGAGACATTCTGTAATATTTTGGATAGTTGAGAGGTATGCACAGCACAGCTAACATCTTATCTTAGCTTAGACACCTGAAAGCAATACATAAGTGAGTAATTATTTCCACAGAAAGAAAACATACAATTCATGTCATTTTTAAAGATGAACTGCAGTAAGCATGAGGTTATCGGTGGTGCAACACACATAGACAACCTATTTCACCATTGCACAAGCAACAGACAGATACATCCTATTTCACTATTGCACGAGCAACACACAGATCCAACCTATTTCACCATTGCACAAGCTTAATAGTAATTAATGCTTTGAAAAGTAATGCCTTGGATATTGATAAAATACCCAGTACAATACTTATTAGATTACAAAACTGAAAATGAATGCATTTACATTGTTTTATCATATCCTGGTTTAAGCCCAGGAAAAAATAAGTGAAAGTGTCTGAAAAAAGCCTGCCAGGATTCAATACTTCCATCTCTACTCTAGCATTGTTTAACTTGTGCTGTGAGGGTTCACTTAAAAATAAGTTTAGAAATGCCAACAGAAACTCTTGTGAACATTAGCTAAAAATAAATAACACCACCAAAGGAAATACTCATACCAGTTACCTCTGTGGTAAGTAATACTGCTATCACAACACATGTAAAACATAACTAGAACACTTTAAAAAGTGTAACAAATCACTTTAATTGCTATAAAGTTATAAATATGTTGCACTTGTATGGAGCTTTGAATTTGTGTCAAAATACCTCAAATTAGGAATGTGTATAAAACAAACAAAAAAAATCTAACCCTTAATGTGAATAGTTAAATTGCACAGGTATGAGCATGGAGTGTATCACACTGGTTACAGTCACAACAGTGTTATGTTTAGAATATTATGTTTAGGTGTCCAATCAAAACCAGGAAGGTATGTGTTTAAGATATGGATGTCAAGAAATTAACAGCAAGAGCAAAGCTTGAGAGGCGAATATTGATATCTGTGTTGAGAACAGATAATAAATTCCCTGGTTATACATTCTGAACATAACTTTTTGTAGTGTGTGTGGATTTTTACCTCCTCCCATGTGCTCCAAAGTTTAGAAAAAAGAGACACAAAATAGTGTAGTAATGGTAAGTGTTTTATATTTTAGAAAAACATACACACTAATTACTGCCATACAGATAGCAGCCACCCAAAAACAACATCGGGAAGACAATCAACACTTAACAGAGTGTTGTTTTAACAGCTTCCTACCTCTCTTCTCCTGTACAGTCTGAGGACTGTAAAGCACAACAGATGTTAAGCATCATTCTGATGTTACAAAAGTGCTTAACAAGCTTGAAATTTTACTGACTTTGTAAAGTAATTGGAGTGTTTAATGTACTACATATTTATTATAAAATGTAAGGAAGGAGTCTAGTATTGAATAGGATTCTAAGGTGACTTTTGTTTTTTGCATTAGTGCCTGAGTGTTTAGAGGTAGCAGGTATTGTTTTTAATATCTCTATTAAAGCATTGATATGGTATGAAATTACTCCAGGACATAGTGCACCCATAGATATGGACTTTGATTTTAAAGTATTAAATCTAAACATTTATTAACAAAATCTCCATTGAAACAAAAGTTACTCAAATCAGTAGATTTATGGTTGGATATTCTTTTATTAGTAATTTGTTGTGGGGTTTTAATACTAGTCTATTAGAGGAGAGTAAAAGAACAGGAAGACGGCATCAAGACCTTGATAACAGAATATGGCAAACACTTCTTCAAAGACATCAGCTGCTCTGATAGGGTCCAAGAAGTTACAGTTCTTTAAGGTAGATCTAAAAGCTTGGATTGATTTTATTTTTGTTTTAAACATTTTTTTAAGGAAGTGTGATTATTGTTTTCATATTTTCATATTAGCATCAGCACCATTTCCCATTTTGTTGGAATTTTCAAATTGTTTTGAAACAATATGGATGCTTTTTTCCAATATAAGACTAGAATTACCACAAGAAACCAAAGATTAGTGATCATTAAGGAGAGTATGGCAGAATCATTTAGAACTTTTGTGGGCTTTCTTTTCTTAGACTTTTGATGTTTGGGTTAAAGAAAAATGAATTTAAGAACATAAGTGGAAACAAACTATTTTAAATGGAAGAGATTAGAGGGAGCATATTTCTTTTGTACATGACTAGATTGGATTACTTAGAAAAGAAAGGTTCAGCATTAGCTATAAAAGATTCAGCATTAGATAGAAATGTGTTTATAGATTGTTTATATAGCTCAAAAGTGTCTAAGGAAACAAAATATAGTATAAAGAAATGAGAAGTATTACCATTTCAGTTAGCAGTTAAAGGAAAATAGAATATTTTTATAATACTGATGTTGGTCTGTTGATTGTATTGAAATATAAGCTATATGCTTTATTTGAGTTTTTTGTAGCTATGTTTTGCCTAAAGCAGATTAAAGATGACATTGAGCATGGTTAGAGCTTTTAAGGATATGGAAAAGAAGTTTTCCGTAATGGAATTAGTTGTTTTAAAACATGTTAAATCATTCCACACCTGGTGTGAATGGGTTACCTCATAAAATTTATGCAAAAAAAGAGATGAGTCTCAGCTGGCATGCCTTCTAAAAGTATTGAATGAATTATACTTAAATCTGTCTCAAGGGCATACTTTATGCCATTAAGAAGCTTTGTAAAAACTGATTTGGAAGTGTTATGATGTCACCTGGTTGAATGTTTGAATGTCTGTTGTACTTCAGACTTGTAATAATAAGCTGCTGGACTTTGACAAGTAACTTAGATTAAAGATTCAAAAGATTGTGTTAACAGATACACAAGTAAAAAACAAATAGAGGTAAGTGCATATATGTTATTCAGATACTGACAGAATGTTGTAGAAGATTTTGACTGAGTTCTAAGAGGGTTTTTTTCCCTAGAATATTCATTTAGAAAATATTTTTAACATTATGAATTATGACTGTATTTTTAGTTTGCTGTCAGGAACAGGGGAAGGTTCTGGATCTGTCATTCTATACAAGGCATTTATTACAGACTGGTGTAAGTAGAATAGTCATATGAGAGATAACATTTTAATACAGAGTGATCACTGAGAGAGTTTCCCCATAGCCCATTATTTTAAGCTCTATATTTTTGGAATAATATTAAGGTGTAAACAAGAAACATCTTTTAATTTGACTTGGTGTGTTTTCCTACAGTTCTGTCATGTTATTCTTTATGGTGAATCTGTACAACCATTTAATTTGATAATGTATGCATTGAGACAACCTTCTCAGACCTTTGCACTCAGTATAAAATTAGGAAAATTAAGAGATTTTCACTTCGATTGTGTTTTTTGACATATTCCTTTCAACACAGAGAGTTTTGCGATTTTAGGCAGAAAAATTTGTTTTAATAAGGATGTGGACTATTTTAGAAAGTTTGGAAGAAAAATGTGACTTGGAAAATAGGCAATTTTCCTTTACCAATGATTTTTTTTCATTAAAAGCATATATTTAGGGTCAATGTAATTGTCTGTAGGATATTTTTGCTGCCAGAACATTTAAAGGTTAGTTTGATTAATCTCTTTTTTTCTGTAGGAAAACGGGCTGACAAATGTACATCCTATATGGAAGGTATCCTTTTTTCATTGTTATTTTTTTTCCATCAGTGTAAACAATGCATACATACATGCACATGCAATCCACAGGCATGGTACACATTCCATTTGCTGTCAGCTCACTGCATCATCATCCTTGCACTGTACCATCTTCTTCCTCATCTGCTATACATCACTATTCATCTGTGCACAAAGTTATAATACTTTATAATCTCTTTCCATTCCTTAACCATTTTTGCCATCTTCTGTCTATATCTATAAATTTCTTGTGTATTTATTGCTTTGTTACCTCTTGTCCCATTTTAAGCTTTTTGCAGTGAATATTTTGATTTCTTAAACCACCAGTTTTTTCAACCTAAGTTTACTTTCGTCCAATTGTTTTCATCCCTACTGTATCCAGCACATTCCCTCTTTTTGATATACATCCTTCTGACCTTCAGAACCTTGTACAAACCTCCTGTGAACATTGGCATCCCCAGGATACCTGCCTCTGCTTCTCTGCACCTCCATTACTCTCCTTCCTTCCTTTGCTCTTTCTTCAGTCTTTTATGTGTTAGGTACCATCTCTAGAAGTCTGCTCACCTATCCTATTGTATCTTCTGGATGTGGCAGTTTGTCTGCAGCATGCTTTTCCATTTATGTGTATTGACTTCCCCTCCCTCCCCTCTTTCCCATCTCTTCCTTAGGTCTCTAGCTCGTGCCCCCTCATCACTTTTTCAGGTCCTTGAATACTGTTCTACATCTCTGTTTTTATTTTTCCTTCACATTTTTCCATGTTGCCCTTCTCTTCCTCTTTCACCCACTGCCTCCAACATTTTCATGTTAATATTCTCCTCTGTCTCCTTTTTCAATTCTTCTTTCAGTTTCAACATTTCATTTTTCTTGTAGCATATTGCTGTTCTAGCTCTTCTACACATTTGAGTATTATTTCTCTTCTTTTTTCCCTTCTAGAAAATCAACATATTCATTTATTCCATATTATTTAAATTTTTCTTCCTGTTTTCCATAGCCTTCTTCTCTATCCTGGGTCTCCCCACAAGCCCTTCCCGTTCTCTTGTCCCCATAGCATGTTGCTTGACTGTTTCACTGCTTTCTTATCTGTGCTGTTTGCATACTTTCTTCATTGTCTGTCCCCATATTTCTGCTTTTTTTCTTCCTCTCTTTCTGTGTGTTTATCCAGTATACTATGTTGCAAGTCAGTGTGTATGTTAGTAAGTGTGGCAAACCTCAGCCTCCTTTTCTTATGTCCATTTTAGACCATTCCTCTTTATCTTTCTCCCTGTTCCACATTCTATGCATTTCTAGCTTTTTGCAGGCTCTAAAATATTTTTGTTTGTTATATCTGATATTCTTAGCATATGTAGTATCACTGGAAATACCATCCTTATAACCATGTTAATTTCCTTCAGTGTAGTAAAAGTCCTCCCCCTCCTGTCTCTAGTTTTCTCTCTAAATTCATCTTAAGTTTTTCTCTGTAGTCTGTTCTGTGATGAATCTTATATACAATCCTATGTGTCTGGGGAATCTGTTTGTTTTATGTCCACCTACTTACTGTTCCTCTCCCTTTCCTTTCTCTATAACATCTAACACTGTCTCTTTCTAAGTTTGTAAGATGACAAAGTTGGTCCTAATCTCTGTCAGTACTTCCTCTGTATCCTCATTGATCAACATACAGTCATTTGTATGCAGCAGGAGTCTGGACTCTATCTTCCTCCCCTCTTCTTCCATTCCTTCAATTTTCATTTACTTAAACTGCTAATTCTTCAGTCAGCATTGTGAACCATCCTGATGATTGTGCACATGCCTTATTCAGTTTCTGTCAGCCTGTGAAGCCAGGGGCAACAAAACTCGCTGCTTTGCCAGAGACAGTTTGCACCTAGCACCACTAGGCTTTCATTGCTGGCAAAGGTTCTTGCCTCCCCATAGTGCCTTTTTTAGGCAAGATCTCAAAAACAAACTCACATACATGAAATCTGCCAGTCTTAACAAAATAAGGGTCATGTTGCTAAACACTAGGAGCTTAACCCAAAAACTGCACACCCTGGAAAGACTTCTATAACTGGAAGATGTAGATGTCTGTGCAGTCACTGAAACCTGGTTCAAGGTCTCAGAGAGTACTCTGGCCATGCAAGGCTACAATGCTTTCCATACCTTCAGACTACGAAACAAATGTGTTAGAACCAAAGGAGGTGGTGTTTCTATCTATATTAGAGACAAATAAACCTCCCATCTAGTTAGACTGGACAATTTCATGGAGTTAGTCCAACTACAGATTACTATGGGTAAGACTCCCATTCAAGTCCTAGCCAGTTATATATCCCCCTCCATGGGTCATGAAGCGCATGAAGCCAATTTGAGCAGCTGGGGTCAATCCAAATATTTCTGATTATACCCTGACCCCCCATTAATATTCCAAAACGTGCACGCTGATTGGCCAGCATGCACATTGTAAATCAACTTATACTAATGGAAAAAGGTCCGGTCACCCGGACTTTTTCCATTAGTATAAGTCTGTCTCGCTATGTTAAAAGAGTTTAACATAGCGACACAGGTTTAAAAAAAACAATGGAGATCTTAATAATAACTCCTTTAACATAGCGACACAGTGTATAAAAAGCAACGGAGATCTTGCTTTCTCCGATGTTAAATGGGTTTAATAGAGAGACAGCTTTAAAATAAGCAACGGAGATCTCCGTTGCTTATTTTAAAGCTGTCTCGCCATTAAACCCATTTAACACAGTAAAAAGCAACGGAGATCTTGCTTTCTGTTGCTTTTGGCCGCCATTATTTAAGAAAAGTAATTATTTCTTTTCTTAAATAATGTCATAGTATAATAGCAATAACCCACTTCTGGGTGTGGGTAATGCGGGATTTACCCATGATTGTCTTTGTTAACTCAAATGCCCTCAGGACTAAACCACAAATTGTTCATTCCCCAACAAGAGGGATAAATATGTCAAACAGATGCACTACCGCAACTGTTGGACCCTCATTAGTTAAATCTGACCACAAATCGGTCACCTTCAAGCTGGCACTAACACCAAAACTCACAAAGGGCAAAATCAGACTAAAAATTTTGACAAGGCAAACTATACCCTACTAGGCGAAGGTATAAATGCATTCCAAGCCCCACCCAATGTCAGATTTTGCAGGACAAAACATACCCACAGCCAGTTCAAAGGACAGAATTTCACTTTTTTCCCTAAATAAAAGCTTATTCTTGTATCATATTAGTTGTTTAAACTGTTTCTTATAATATTTAGGTGTTTCAGATACAAAATAACTATTTTATGCAACTATTAAAGAAAATATAGGAAAATTTGTGTCCTTAAATCTCAGGACATTTAGCATTTTTTCGAATTTTTTGCAGGACACAACTGCCCAAAGAGAGACTATGCCTCGCAAAGTGGGACATGTGGTAACCTTAGCTGGAAGTGCTAACTACACTGAAGCTTACACTAAAGCCCTGTACAATCACTTGCATAATTGTATAGATTCAGTTGTACCAGAAAGAATCAAAGCCAGAGTCCCAAGTAAAATCAAGCCACCATCCAGCATCAACAAACTTTACAATGAATGCAAAAAGTTGCCGTCTAAGAAAACAAAGTTGAAGTCCCAACAATGCAAAAGCACCCTCCTCAGCTTGAGCAGACAAATAAGACAACATGTCAGATCCTCTAAGGGCTCCTTTATGAAAAACCTAGCAAGCACAGCCAAGGATAACCATAAGACCTTTTACAGTTACTTACATAGCCTAAAAGGTAGGATGCAAGCATGTGCAGAACTAGTGACTAACGGTATCACACACACTGACCCCACAGACCAAATCTGCTAGTGGATAGGTTTGGCAAAATTTCACTCCTTTATCCCCTCCAAACTTATCACAAACATTCCCCCAAACTTCCATCCACCCTACTTATATGAAGAGCAGATGATTAAAGCCTTGCCCAAGACAAAAAACACAGCCTCTATGGGATCAGATGGCATCCCGGGCTGTCTTCTAAACAGGCTAAAACATGAACTATCATCACCATTAAGTACCCTTTCAATCATAGCTTCCCCTCCACAAAGGTGGTCTAGCAACAGACCAGGGAAATATAGATCCATAAGTCTGACCAGCCTCATCTGTAAGGAAATGGAATGTATCATTATGAACTTCATAAGTAAAGACATAGGCGACCTCCAAACACTGGATCCAACCCTATTCGGCTTCATCAAGGGCAGATCCTGCCTATTAAATCTGGTTGATTTCTTTGAAAATGTGACCAGGGTTATTGATGAGGGCAAATTTGTGCACACAGCATACCACAACTTGGCAAAGATGTTGGACACAATCCTACACTCAGGCATTACTGATAAACTTAGCAAACTGAATGTAAACCTGTTTGTTGTAAGATGGGTTGCTAACTGGTTCACAAACCAGACATACGCTATCAAAGTGGGTAACTCCACATTAACCAGCAGACCTGTCACCAGCAGGGTGCCACAGGTGCCAGTGCTGGGTCCCCGACTGTTTCATATATACGCTTCAGAAGTTCAGGCCAAAACTATGTGTTGTAGCTAACCAATTCTGTGGATGACTGCAAACTGGCTGCAATTATTGAATCTTCAAATGATGCCAGTATACTCCAGGAGGGTCTTACACAGACCAACAACTGGTGTCTTAGTCATGGTCTCAAACTAAATGCAAAGAAATGCATCTTCATTCCCTTCAGCAAAAACAGTGCCCTTCACACTATCAAATTACAAAGTGGTAAGTGATCTGGGATCACAAGTAGAATGCAACCTTAACTTCAACCACCATGTGTCTACTGTGGTAAGGAAGGCTTTCTATGTAGCACACTTAATTAGTAAAGGCATTTCCTTAGGAGCAAAGGAGGCTATAACCCCTCTATACTCAACAGTAATCTGGTCCATAATTGAATATAACGCCCCATTAATCATGTACTGTACAAAGAACCTGCAGCAAATGGAGACACTTCAGAGGTTTCTAACAAAGAAAATCAAGGGACTCTAGCATGTGCCATACAGAGACCGACTAATGTCCCTGTCACTATACTCTGTATCATATAGCCTTCTAAGAGGAGACTTATGCCTGGCTTATAGAGCACTCTCAGACCCAAATCTAATGAACTGCTGCATATCCGTAAATCAAACTGTACTAGAGATACCCATTCCAGGGACCTAAATATGGCCTGCAACTTAAGTAGGACATGCTGAAGGGACAGATTTGTCTTTCAGTGACTGCTGTGTCTGTGGAATAGGCCGCCCATTCATATGAAGCAGGACATCTGTATGACACTATTCAAGAGGAAGCTGGACGAGTGGATGAGGCACCATAAATTCTTACCAAGGACAGTGCCCACAATTCTCCTGGACATGGGCAGTCATTACTAAATGCAATCCTGGGTATTGACTAGCATATCTATGGTATTACATTGGGATGAATCGGCTAGGCTTGAAATGACTTCCTGGTCGATAGCCTAGTAAACTCCTATGATCCTATGATCCTATTTAAACTTATTTGACCAGTCCTGGTCAAGTGGAGATAAAATCAGTCCTCTGGTCATACTTATAACTATCTTCACGGTTTCAGTGCACTGTTAAGCATATTCTGATTTTTTTCCATATGCTGTGATGGTGGATCATCCTTCCAGAGTAAAACATTCACAATCTTTTCATCTGGTATTTCTGTCTGCTATAGTATAAAATAATAACTAAATAATGGCAGAGGGGAGCTGGTACCTAGCTGTGCCTCAACCCACTGACTAGTCTGTATAGGCAACTGCTTTTGAGCTTGCAGTCCTTGTCGGGTCTTCTTTTCTTCTGCAATCTTTCTTAGCATTGCTGGTAGTAGGCTCTTATTTCCATTTCAAAGGGGTAACATCGTATCTTTTTACTTCTGTTTATCATCAACAGGTGCACTTTTGAAGTAAACAAAGAATATAGCCTCAGGCAATAAAACAACCAGAGCAAAAAGAAGCAAATGAGAAAAAAAACACCGTAGCACTGGATGTAACACAGCAGAATATCCAATTTATTGTAAGTAAGCACTTTCAAGGATTCACCTCTTCATCAGACTTAGATAAAAATGACTTAAAACAAACACATTAAGTAGTATTCCAATTAACATTAATTACTTCAATTAAAAACAATTAATTTATTTAAAGCCATACATAACATTTTTAAAAACATCACAGCATACATTAACTAAAAACTAGTGTCTCAACTGTCTCGCTTTCAGGAAAGGTTTAATAGGGACCATATTATTCAAACCAGGCACTTTATCAGCATGCAGTAACATAATCTATTTTTGTTCGGCCGCCTCAGTAATATTCCTCATATCTCCTCCCCTTTTTCTGACTGCAAGTATTTCCAAGACCAGAAACTTAAACTTATGCTCACTACCTTCATTTTTGATGTGCATAGTCAAGGCACTTTCCTTTTTATTTCTTATATCCCTCATATGTTCAAGTATCCTGTCTTTGAACTGTCGATTAGTCATGCCAATATAATATGAAAAACATTAGACAATAACTCAAATATATTACATTGAATGTTTTACAGTCAGCAGAGTGAGAAGGCTCTATTCTGAAGCTTAGCTTATGGTGTACAAAGTTAGTACCTGTGTGTATATATGCACAGGCAGTACTACTCCTGCATGTATATGTACCTACTCTATCCGATCTAAGAGTAGTCCTATTTAAACTAGATTTATAACAAAGATGGTCTTTAGGGTCTTATTATTTTGAAAGCTAAACTTGGGTTTGTCTTAGATGGGTTAGAGTAGGTACATATACATGCAGGAGTCATTTCTTAGAAGAGTTGCTGGAAATTTAAGCTGAAATGATGACCCTGTCTTTTTAAACTGTTTCATATGAGGCATAGGTTGGTAGTAAAGTATGTTACCCTTGTCTTGAGAAATACTGAGTTTGTGGCCCACAGTCTAGCCTCTATCAAAATCTGCTTTTCATTCTTTTAAAATTGCTTCTTTAAGGCAAAAGGAGTACTTTTGACAGTTATTTCACATCCCAGGAGGTGTGATTCTGTACATAGTATGATTCCTGACCCATAATACTAGAACTACAATTGCACGTTCACACCTTCTCTCAACACTACTGTATGCCTCACCCATCCTGATTAACTTATCCAAAACAGAAATCAAAATGACAACCTGCTACAATCAGATAGCCAGCCAATGCCAACAACAGCCATATAGAACTCATTATCTATAGTCAGCTAGTTACTACTTACAAGATACTCTATCAACAAAATATATCTCCTTCACTGTAACATTATCCAACCTGATAAACTACAGTTAGCTGTTACTAGATCCAACAACCATGCAGGAGATTCTATTTTACTCTCTTATGTGGCCAAAATCTTTGCACCACTTCAGTACTATGGTAACTATTGTCCCAAACTAGAGTCCCTATCTGTACTTGCATATAAACATTAACATATCAAAGTAAAGTATATATAATATAAGCAATGTTTGTCTGTATGTTCTGTTTAATTGTCTCTTTGGAGCTTTTCTCCCTGGGCCTCCACTGAAAATGGACATATACCAGCTGGACTATCCCGGTTAACAAATATAAAATAAATAAATAATAAATAAATTATATCGTGCTGTACCCATGCCTCACTGGACAACTTTGTTTATAATCTCTGGAACAAGTTACCTTCCTTAGTACCAGCCAGTTTTGGTATTCACAAGTTGTTTCATCTTTCTGTTTTTTAGTACATCAAGCTTGGGTCCCTGAATGAATACATGCTTTTTGTGTTTCTTTGGCAGTCCTTCTCATGGCACTCTAGGAATCTTCTTTGTTTCTTTTCTCAGCTGCTTCATGATTGCCTCAATAGCTTGTATCCTGTTTTTTTTTTCAGAAAAGTTCTGAAATTATGGGATAAGATAAAAGAATGTGTACCATTAGCACATTCCCAAGTGCCTCCATCCAAATAAAGTGCATTCACCACTGGTATATTTCATTGGACCCCTTCCCCTTGATGTGTATCTACCATTATCACTTTCCATGCTCCCCACTCCAATGATGTGCATTCATGATTAGTATATTCTCGTGTGTCCCTCCCCTACAATGTGCATCCACCATTAGCACACTCCCATTTTCCTCTCCTAAATGATGCTACAATTCTTTTATGATCAGTATTCAGGAGGATCCGAAAGCTTTGTGGGCCACATAAATCCTGTTATTCAGAGAAGTTCTGATATGATGGAGTAAGATAGAAGAATGAAAGGAAAGGGCAGTGCCTGCATAGGGAGAAAGAAATTCTTCCAAATATATTATAGGTCTTTTATGGGGAGGGTGTGAGAATTCTGGATAGTAGGAGAGGTTTGGATATTCATGGTGCTATTCCTTTGAAAGAATTTAAGATTAAGTTGAAATGTCAGTAGCTATTTATATCTTGCCAGGTTAAACCTGATATGTCTCATGCCACTTCTATGGCAGTCAGTCAGTTTGGGTGTCCAGTGTTGGCTGACACCATGACACAACAGATTACTGGTTATCAATTATGTCAGAATATTGGGAACACTTTTGTTTAGTAAAAGATGTCACCATAAACAAGGGGGCTTCTTCCTTTTACGTAGGCAATGATGTTCTGATGTGAAATTTATCTGTCATTTGTTCCTCTTAATAAACAGAAAGGTACCAAGTGTTTATGAATAAGCATTTTGCTGAGTAAGCATGGGATATGTTGTATGAAATATAGAAAACAAACACTAACTTTCATTTAATAAATATGCATTATATTTGCAAGAAAAAGAACAGCCTGGACTGGTGGCCATTCCTTTATGTACTTTTCATGCAATGATGCATGCATCACCAACAAATCTGTGCCTGGAATTTAAACCCATTACCACTCTAGGCTACATTACATAGAAACATTGAGATGGAGTACAGCCAGTTTGAATCATTTTTCAAACTATTTCAAAAAGTTGCATATAGGGATATCTGACAATTTTGCTTGAAACTACATAACTATTGCAATGCATGTGCACTTGCTATTACCTGTTTTGCAGGATTTCAGGTATTTATGAGCTTACTATTTTAAGAGGGCTTTATGTGATCTATAGCATTACCATGTTGAAGGTTTTCAACATGGGAAAATACTGAAAACAGAAGTGAAGAGAACAGGGAGGTAATCTGGGAGGAAGATGGGTTTGGTTAAAAAAGAAATACTGCTAATAGGTGTAATGACCCACCACTGGACCAGTAATTAAGGAGCCTCAATCTTCATCACTGGCACCTGTGGGGAATGTTCACTGAGAGGATAACAGGTGCACATACAATATTTCCAGATACAGCTCCCTGCATCAAGTGCAATTTCCCTTTAAGAGCACACAGAGTCTACAGTCAGTCTGTGGCTGGTTTCTCCCCCTGTCCCGTGATCCCCAATAAAACTCCCACTGGCACTGGTATAGAGTTGAGTCCTTAGCCAGGGCTCCAAGCTAAGTCCTCCAACATCCTCTCTCTCTGTCCAACCAGTGCTTCATGTCCCTGCCCAAGTAGTTCACACTCACACACACACGCACACACACACACACACACACACACACACACACACACACACACACACACACACACACACACACACACACACACACAAATACACACACACACATACATACACACACTATGAGATTTGATTCACACACACACACACACACACACACACACACACACACACACACACACACACACACACCTGGGAAAGGCTGGTACAAGTTTACTAGCTATTCCTCCTTCTGTCCAGACTGTAAGGTAGTTGTGACTGCCACCAGACACTCCTTCCTGCTACCTTAAGGCTCTTCCTAGGGTACCCAACATACTGAGTGAAATTAATATTAATACAAATGGTAGTTTGACCAAGAGCAAGGCTATTATGAGTGGCCCACACAGTGTCACCAAATAAATATGCAAGTACTCACAAAACTTAAATATCTCTACAAAGATCAGCAAAAATGAAAGGTTTAAATATATTTAATAATAAATAATAAAAGAACAAGAAAGTATTAAGTATATATTTACAGTGACATCAGCGTTCAAAATCACAGGAAATATTTAAAACAACATTGAAAGACAGTCTCAAACAAATAAAGAAAAACAATATCTAAACTAAGATTCACAGAGGCAAAATATATACAGATGAAACAGTAGATCAAATTAAACTAGTCTTGTTTCAACAGCTTCACCTGTCATAAAGCATCCCCTCTGCAAAGTTTAACCCATTACCTAACTTATAGGCAGCACTTGTACCAATTTCCACTGATAACTCCTGTGCTAGCAGCCATGTTTTGTCACCATGTGCTCTATACTCTTACATTTTACCTTCTAATAATTGACTTTGAAAACATAAAATGTTATCAAATCATTATATTTTTATAAGCCTCTGACAGTTTTATTAAAATTGTAAACAGATAATTAATATGTCTCACACTTGCTGTCAGCATGAAGTAAAATTCCACATTCAGTTTGTTCTTAAATGAATACTGGGCTAACTGACTTAAGTGCTATTTTAAGCCTAGTAAATAACCCAAGGTCAGAATCTAAACCTGCACCTTGTGTCTTTGAGGTGAAGACCTCAACCATTATAATAAACTTCCCTGACCAGCTCCTAAATGAACCCAAGCTGCTGAATGAACTCTGGTCACCTACTGCACAGGCACTGCATTATCACCTCTATGCCATGGAGCTGAGTAACATATACATATACCTTATTAGTATAGGAAATGGACATATCCATGGATTTTAATCGGCAGCAATTTATAACTAATAACTTTCTGTAATGTTTCTAAAAGTCAGAAGCCACAATAGGAAAGCTTCTGCCTCCACATACACATAAAGAAGTCTTGTCCTTCACAATCCTATAAATATCAGATGTGATAGACAATTCTTTAATGTCTTAATTTCACATAAAAGCTTTGTTTAGTATGAAAACAGGACCTTAACAGCTACCAGCATGTAGTGAGCTTCTTAACCAGATAGAAAGTAAATGCAGATGTAGGATTCAGTTTTCCGGCCATTGGAAAAGAATGTAAAGAAATAATATGGCTGAAATGAGAAATGGGAGGACAGCAAGAAACTAGAAGGTGAAGTCACTATGACTGGGAATTAAGAAGTGAGAAAAAGTACTTAAAGTTGCAGCATGAAAGAACACAGATTCACAACATAATAAAAGAATGAGATAGGAAAAATAAACTCTGCAGTCTCTACAGAGACATGACATGAGGATACTTGCACCGGATTTGTTATGCAGAAGGAAAGAATTCTGTTTTGATGCGGTTGGGAACGAATAAGAAAACAGTTTGCAGTAATCAAGATATAGCAAATAACTTAAGCAGATGTGATAGGAAGTTGCTCATAGAGGAGAAAAGCATGATGACATTCCTGCAGGAGTTGGAATGGGAAGTGAGAAACACGTGAAACGAGAACTATTATACAACGACCCCCCCCATTAATATTGAGTGACTACATCAGTGACCACTCACTCACCTATATCATTAGACATAAACCATCAAATTCTCAAAACTACTACTTACAATATCAACAAATTCTCTTAAACATCCTGAAATCTCTGTCATTAGACTCACTTTCCATAAAATGGTTCCAATCCTACCTTGACAACCTACAGCAACCAGTACTTTGGCAAAACACTTTATCTACCCTTCTACCTGTTACCTTAGGAGTCTCTCAGGGGTCCATACTTGGGCCTCTTCTCTTCTCTATATTTATTAATGACCTTCATCTAGCTATCCCACAAGCCACCTGCATAAAATATGTTAATGACTCAACACTATTATGTTCAGCTACATCATCCCATGACCTTCATGCTCTCACCCAAAAAGTATTCAACACAGTTGAACAATGGTTCACTCAGCATTGCCTCCTCTTGAACCCTAAAAAAACAAACTCCTCCTCTTCACGCCTACTCATAAGTTCTCCCCTCTCCAATTCTCAGTAACATCTATCAATTATACTATTATATCTCCTGACTCTACCAACAAACTACTTGGTGTCACCTCCGACAATAATCTGAGCTTTGACATCCACATCAATAATACTATAAAGACTGTTAATAAAAAATCGGTGCCCTCTATAGGATAAAACCCTTTCTTTCCCCCACTGCTAAAACTACTATTGCCCACACACATTTGATCTCTACACTCCTTTATGCCTCTCCAATTTTTACTAATCTCTCCAAGAATAACCTCAACAAATTGGAAATGGCTTATAATAACATAGCACGATTTGCTACAGGCAACCCATTCCGAGCCCATCATTGCATAAACCTAAAACAGCTAGGATGGTTAGAACTACAACACCTGATTAAATTTCACCAACTCACCCTTGCCCACAACATTCTTTATAAACCTTCTAATACTTCAAGTTTGTCTACCCTAATCACCCCCTATACACATCTGAAGTCCTTATGCTCATCTCAAAAACTACTAGTCCACACCACTAAACCTGACAACAGAGCTGGGGATTCCCTTTTCTCTAATTCTGTAGGTAAATCCTGGAATCTTCTCCCTTGTGACCTCTCCTCACTCACCTCATTATCTCTGTTTAAAAATAGACTTAAACTTCTCCTCGAAACTCACTGGCTATGCCCCTACTCCAAACCAGACTAGTCATCTACCTCTACTAAGTTGTCTAACCTATCCAGTGCTTACTAGCCTCTGCTACTTTTTTCCATCTTATCATATTTTTCTTATCTACCCCTTCTCATTTTTTTATATCCTCTTTTTACTTTCTCTTCTTAAGTAACTCCTTTGCTACATTACTACTCACCTAACTTCCTTTGTTTACCTCTGACTTAACCTGACTTTTGTCTCCATACCTGAAATTTCACTGTTTTATGATTTTTGTCCTCAATAATATATCCTGTTACAAACTCTGTACCGTTAATTACTTGATACCATTGTTGATGATTTTTATTTTCTTTTATAAAGTTGCTATTTTTATTAGTATATTGATATTTTTTCTGTGTTGTTTGAACTAGTGTTATTGTATTTAGACCATGTCTTGGAGCTTATCTCTCCGGGCCTCTACTGAAAAAGGACATGTATCCAGCTGGACTAGCCCGGTCAACAAATGTAAAATAAATAAAATGTGCATGCTGATTGGTCAGTGTGCACATTGTAAATCAGACTTATACTAATGGAAAAAGGTCTGGTCGCCTGGACTTTTTCCATTAGTATAAGTCTTTTTTACAGCAACGGAGAACGCAAGATCTCAGTTGCTTTTTAGACACTGTCTCACTATGTTAAAGGAGTTTAACATAGCGAGACAGCTTTAAAAAAAGTAACGGAGATCTTCCTTTTTCTGTTGCTTCCAGCCACAGCTCTGATGTACTGCGTAAGCATACGCATGTGCAGTACATCAGAACTGCTGCAGAATACCAGACAGCTGCAGAAGGGCAGCAAGGAGGCATTATACAATGCCATTATTTAAGAAAAGTAAGTATTTTTTTCTTAAATAATGTCATTGTATAATAGCAATAACCCACTTCTGAGTGTGGGTAATGCTGGATTTACCCACGGTTGTCTTTGTTTAGCCACTCAGGCTTCACCCTTGTGACCAAACCACACCAACTATGGGTAAATCCAGCATTACCCACACCCAGGTGTGGGTTATTGCTTAATAATTGTATAAGCATCACAGCAAGATGGCATCCCTGCAGTCAAAGCAAAATAAATAATAGCAGAACTGACAAACACACTAACTGTTGCTAACTTTTATATAAGGTTGGGGTGACAATGATTTTGAAATGAGAGGTCTGGCAATGAGTAATTAACAAATACTAAAGCCATTGATCAGTTCAATACCCACATGAAAATCTTGGCAAAGTTGTTGCTTAATAAAATGTACAGGATTTAAAAAAAGTTGAATGTAGAATCTTAGAAGACCACTGACGTTTGACAGTTATGTTTATGGAGGAACAAGTTCAGTTTTAATTTTTTTACAATTCTATTCTTTATTTTATTCATCTGATAACTGTAAAATTGAACTTACTTATATCAGACCCTTTGTAGGCATGACTCAGGCCACAAGGTTATGATAAAATGTAATATAAATGGACAATTTACAGCAGACGATCAACTATAATGCTTTTGAGAGTTAGGTAAAAACTAGAATATCCAGAGAAATCCATGCAGATATAGGAGAAAATGCAAACTATACAAATAATAACTGGTGGTTGGGACAGAATTACAATCTCTAAAGCTGTGAGGTACTGATCTAGACCATTGAACTACCATGCTGCAAACTGGAAGCTGAACACAAAATAGAAGTTATTTGATATACAGAAAGCCTTTATTTTCATAGACCAGATCACGCTGAGAAAATTATGCAGGTATTTAAATCCAGGAAAGGTGTCAAACAGGGTCAGAATTAAATGCAGTGCTGTTGGTTGTGCAAGGACATGATAAAAGGAAATGTCAAATTTCAGAAAGGGAACAGACAGAAGTGTCCTAGTCTCTGCTCCTATTAATTTAAGAAAGGAAGTGTTGACAGGGTAGTAGTGCCTTTGATTTAAAGAAAAGACAAGTGAAAGAGCTTTTATTTGTTTTATTGTAGATGGCTGTGAGTTTTAACAAATAAATTGCATTATTCATGAAACAGATGGACAAGGTACTTCTGAAGATACATAGGATCTTTAAAAGGTTGAATTAACAACTGGGATTGGGCAGAACTCAGTGTCATACAGACTGCTGATGGCTGATCTCTGCTTAGCTTTCCATTTTATGAATGACTTTCACTCTTTGAACTCCTTCACATAAATATAACAAGTGGCAAAGCAAACACCCACACTTGGGACCCAAACCTACACTATCACATCAAAAAGACCAGATGGCATGAAGATGCCAACCCAAATATATCCCCCATTTCTGTAATAAGCTGCTCTTACTTAGCAAAAAGAGTATATTCCTAGCAATCTTTAAAGACAGTCTGGATGACTAGATGGGTGATCACAAAGTTTCACTAGGAATATATAAGGAAAGTCTACTTAATGAGGGACACTGTTTGTTTCCCACAAGTACTGGGTGAGGTGGCTTAGCTTCTGCATGGTTCCTTTTGGCCATAAACTTAGTAACAACCTTTGAATAACCACAGTTAATATACAATCATTTTCCTCTTAAAGAAGGGGTGGTAAAAGAGAACAGTTGGTCTAGTGTGGATAACAAAACCAATGAAATAAATGATGCTCTTATTTTCAGGAATAGAATATATGCTTGAAAAGAAATTGTGGAGAACTAGTAAAGAAAATTGATAGAATGTTTTGTAAATTTAAGATGATCGTAGTAATGAATTATGGAAATTATAAACAAGGACATTAGCAATGTACAGACACTGGACCCATCCCAACTTGGCTTTGTTAAGGGAAGGTCATGCCTACGTAAACTGGTAATCTACTTTGAGAGGGTCACTAAGGCAATGGAGTAGGGTAAAGCAGTGGCCTGGCTAAGGCATTTGAAATAATACACTACACAGGCATTGTTGATAAGCTCTCTGAGCTAGGCGTAAGCCCTTACATAACATCATCATTAGATTGCTGGCTGGGCCCACTTTTATTTGGCATCTACTTCTTGAAGTCAAGGCTAATGTTAAAGGCCTCTGGATCACCAATTTACAGATCACTGAAAATTAGGAATTATTATAGATTCCCCTAAGACACAAACATCTTCCAAGTGGGTTTAACACAGACAAATGACTGGTGCCAAACCCATGACCTAAAACTCAATGCCAGAAAAAATCATTATAATGTCCTCTGGGAAACTGTCAACCAAGTTAATTACTGCATAGATAAAACACCCCAAGGAGTTGATTCAGGAGTAAGGGATCTTGGAATATATGTAGGCAGCAATCTGACATCATTAAAAGCATGTAGCTAAGATATTAAGAAAATCATTCAATGTCACCCAACCTACAGGAAAGGATATGGCATCCAGGTCAAAGGAAGCTATAGTACCAATCTACTTGGCCCTTATCAGACCTATCATTGAATACAGTGCCTCATTTGGCATGTATCTATCCAGACACTTGCAACAGTTGAAATGCCCACAAAGGCATCTTACTAGGAACATTTAGGGCATGAATACCCATTCCTAAATTGATCATCTAATAGCTATGTCTCTGTATTCAGTCTCGTACAAGCTGCTGAGAGGAGATCTTTGCCTGGCTTACAGGGCTTCATCAGACCCAGCCCTGATGGATCTGTTGCACATATGCAAATCAAAAAGCACCAGAAACAGAAGTGGTAACTTGAAATGTAATAATACCTGAATCTGTTTTAATTCAGTCGCGTCTTTGCTTGGAGGAAATCGAGGTGACTAGTTCCCTATAACTTTTCTATCTGTCATTCCTGTCTGTTAACTTCTGTGAACTTATAACAGAAAGGTTCAGTATTCTTTAAATAAAAAGGTAGTTAGATATACATAGCTAGCCTAGGTAGGGGTGTTTCTTTAAATGCTCACATCTGTAAAACTTACTGTTATTTTAATAGTCCTTGTGCACTTTCTTATTCCTTTGCATACTTAATCTTTAACTGCACTAGTTGTCTTTTTCTTTAAGTAAAGTTTATTTGTTCACTTTTAAGCTCTTGTGGTTGGACTTTTTATTATATATCTATCATTGCTATTTATTATCTGAGAGGAGTGATATTGTTTACCACTGTAGATTAACATATTGTGGCTCCCATCTCCACTTAACTAGATCATTCAGGTCTACTACTAGTGAATATATGTATATTTTCACGTTTGGTTTAATTAAGAGCAGCAGGTAGCTGGTGGTCCCTGGCCATTCCAGGGTGGCAACAATACTATCATGCAAGGAAAAAAGCTGTGGGGAACTGGATAATTCTGCTAGCCTTCCTTTGAAAGTATGTGCATGTGTAGTTTATGAAAATAACAACTTGTGTGAAAGGCAGCTACTATGGATAAAGGACACTAAAAGGCACTATGGCTGACAGAGAAAGACAGAGAGAGATAGTGAGTTGTGATAAAGGGATCTAGAGTGCTAGGACAAATACTCAGCAATGTAAGTGGTCTGTGTGCAGTCCAATCAGTGGATGGATGTTTAAATCCCATAGTAATGTCAGCAGTGCAGATTTCCTTTATGCTCTAGGGGACAGATTGCATTTTGTGAATTGCTTATTAAGTGCGATTTGTGTGAACATTTCTTTCCTTTATTTTAATCTGCTGGGTACGAAGAGATCATCCATCTGGTGCCAGCTAAGAACTTTTCTTCACATTGGGGTTCCATCAATCCAAATTGTAGGTGGTACTGGTGGGATTTAAATGCCACCTGTACCACCAGTCATTAAATGCCCATTGAGCACTTAACACAGGAATAAGTTTATACCTTATCATATTACTATGCCTAAGAATCTTTAATGCTTATATACTTTTCTGCAGCATGGTAAATGATTTTCCAGTAAACATATTTAAACATTGGAAGAGTAGTCATTATTTGTAAAAGTGCCATTATATTATCTGTGTAACTCACATAATTAAATTCATGTGTATGCTGCTTTTGCACTTTCAGATTTATCATGTGATATATCTCCAGAGTCAAGACAAAGTTATGGCACAGGAACACTGACCGAAACAACATGTAGCAATGCCGGATATTGTTATAACAGTAGTGTTGCAGGAGCCCCACCCTGCTTTTATCCAGCTGGTAAGTGTCTGTACTTTTTAGAATAACTAGCAATCTGTTGCAGTACAGAAATTTATATGCCTGCTTGTTTAACTTTGCTTAAATATATTTTATTATGCATTTTAACTAGGTAGGCCCATTAATACCGAATATTTATTTATTTATTTATTTATGGACAAATTAGAAGAAAAAAATATATTATCATCTTGTGGGCAGCATAACACACATATTTATAAGAATTTTGGAGTTTAGTAATTAATCAAAATGTAATACTGGCCCCACAGCAGACAAAACACACACACACACACACACACACACACACACACACACACACACACACATTTCAAAATATTGTGTTTTCCACAGTTCTGTTAATCCTGATCTGCATACAGCACTGCATGAGGATTTTTTTAATATACTGTACTCCATATGGCACACATAGGTCAGCAAAGATGCTGTTATTTTTTAACTTTGTGCATCCCCATAAGAGAGCATTAGCTAGGTAGCATTGCTCTAATTTTTCTTTCCCTCTATATACTTAAAATGGGTTACTGGAACTTTCTGGTTTCTTCGACTCAGGTAAAATACAATTTCTTAAGTTTCACTAACCTTTGAAAACCTACAAAACAACTTTTCAAGTGCATTTCAGTGTTACTCTTGAAAGGTTGGCTAGTTTGGCTAATTCACCCATCCATAACCTGATTACCCACACCTACAGTCATACTTCCTTAACTTACATCCTTACCTCTCAGATCTTCCTTTATACACATTTTAAACATTAAGATGTTTATCTAGCTATGCATAACTACCTGTCTAAGACTTAATATATCTATATGACTTTTTATCAAATAATAAAACAAATACACTCTTCACTGCCCTATTGCACCAGCTGACACTCCTTTACAACCTTGTAAATACACCCATATGACGTCTTTCTTCTCTATTTTTTTCTAAATGTATAAGACATCAACAAATGTATGATTATCTAGATAGTAGGCATCTTTCAAGTCTAATACTCTGTAATGTATTGTATGTTTTATACGCTTCCTTTTCTGTTTTGTATAATATTGTCTGTTTCTGTATATTACTGCCTGTATTTTACTGTTTTGAGTTCCATGTACCTTTATAAGAACCAGCTTTGTGGAGCTTTTCTCACCGGGCCTCCAATGAAAATGGGCTCTTTTGGCCCAGTGGACTTTCCCAGTAAACAAATGTCAATAAATAATAAATAATTTAGTTTAGTTTCCTATGCCTGCATGCTGCAGTATTACACTTCTACTCCTTCCCACCAGTTTCATTAAGTCATCAGTCTGGTTGATTTAACTGAGCTGGCTGTTCATGTAACTGTTACAAGAAAAGGTTGCCTGGTAGGCTGCCAGAAGTTTATTTATGTTTGTATCACATTTCTATAGTACTACTTCATAGGTTCACAGGTTCATAGAAAGTTACTAGGTTAATGGCCCTAGAGCCCTTATAAGTCTAGCCGTATGTATCCCCAGTTGCTCCGAATTGTCGGTGGTTAATTTAGGGAAGTTTTCAGAGGTAACGGTCTATGGTAGTTAATACTGACTTCTTCTGTTGAGGAGGGACATGGGTTCCACCCCAGCAGTGAATTTGCAGTCAACCATCCATTGATCTATGTTGCTTTTTAAGAGGGTCAGGGTGGGGGTCTGTTTTGCATGAACTGGAAGCTTGTTCCAGAAAAGTGGCAGTCTCTGGGAGGTGTATCTATCTCTCCAGCATGACCTGTTCATCCTGGAAAGAGTGACCCTCTTGCAGCTTGCTTTATGAATGTGTAGCATTTCCATCACAGCCAAGTCACAGACTGCTCTGTAAGCCAGGCAAAGGTCACCCATAAGCAACCTATAGGAGACAGAATACACTGATGGGTTTCAGACTTTCCACATAAAACTTGATTTGTGTACCCTACTGATAGAAGTAAGGCATGTAATTCTGCTGTACACAAATTAAGCTATATTTCAGTACTCACCTATCATTTTTTTCTGAGTTTCGTTTATTTGTATCATTCAAAATTAGCTAGGCATAGCACTGACTGTCTCGTTTTTATGACTGTGTTATTTGGCACGTATTTGATTCTATGTTATATGCACACACACACACACACACACACACACACACACACACACACACACACACACACACACACATAGGGTCTATATTACATCAACGGACATCTAAATGTTCGAATCTCTAAAGATCGACCTTTAGAGATCGAATGTTTAAATGTTCGAAAATGTAATAAAAACAAAATAAAGAAAACAAAAATTAAGAAAAGGCCCCATGCACCTCCCACACCCCCCGCTACTTAAATGTACCAACTCCGAGATTGCACATCAGTGCGCTACAGTGCGGAAATGGGAAATTTCCCCTTCACTACACTGTAGCGCGATCTTGGAGTTGGTATATTTAAGTAGGGGGGGTGTGGGGGCTGCAGGGGGGCTTGTCCCCCTGCCTACACCC
Organism: Protopterus annectens; assembly: GCF_019279795.1. Lineage (NCBI taxonomy): Eukaryota > Metazoa > Chordata > Ceratodontiformes > Protopteridae > Protopterus > Protopterus annectens. The sequence continues at coordinate 626,019,085 of NC_056729.1, read as the reverse complement.
CTTGGTTTATGTATTTATTACTTAGTTTTTTTTTGTTTTGTTTTTTTTAAACATTTTTGAACACGTAAATGTTTGATCTATAATGGTTGACCTTTATAGATTCGAACATTTATGTGTTCGTTGACCTAATATAGACCCTA